>NW_026291784.1:0-29611 GCF_023091745.1 Budorcas taxicolor
CTACCTATAGACAGTTTATTAGAACCAACTCATCTATGTGGCAAAATAGTGAGAAGATCTATAAGTAGAGGTGACATGCCTAACGAGCCTGGTGATAGCTGGTTGTCCAGAAAATGAATCTTAGTTCAGCTTTAAAGATACCAAAAAATATAAACAAATCTCACTGTATCTTTAAAAGTTAGTCTAAAAAGGTACAGCCTTTTAGAAATGGGTACAACCTTCACTAGAGAGTAAGATCTTACAACACCATAGTAGGCCTAAAAGCAGCCATCTATTAAGAAAGCGTTAAAGCTCAACAATAAAAACAATACTAATCCCAACAACAATATAACCAACTCCTAGACCTAGTACTGGACTATTCTATTACTAAATAGAAGCAATAATGTTAATATGAGTAACAAGAAATATTTTCTCCTTGCACAAGTTTAAGTCAGTATCTGATAATACTCTGACTGTTAACAGTAAATAAAAATAACCCAACAATAAATAATTTATTAATTATACTGTTAATCCAACACAGGAGTGCACCCAGGAAAGATTAAAAGAAGTAAAAGGAACTCGGCAAACACAAATCCCGCCTGTTTACCAAAAACATCACCTCCAGCATCCCCAGTATTGGAGGCACTGCCTGCCCAGTGACTAGACGTTAAACGGCCGCGGTATCCTGACCGTGCAAAGGTAGCATAATCATTTGTTCTCTAAATAAGGACTTGTATGAACGGCCACACGAGGGTTTTACTGTCTCTTACTTCCAATCAGTGAAATTGACCTTCCCGTGAAGAGGCGGGAATAAACCAACAAGACGAGAAGACCCTATGGAGCTTTAACTAACTAGTCCAAAGAAAATAAACTTAACCATTAAGGGATAACAACACTCTTTATGGACTAGCAGTTTTGGTTGGGGTGACCTCGGAGAACAAAAAATCCTCCGAACGATTTTAAAGACTAGACCCACAAGTCAAATCAAACTATCGTTTATTGATCCAAAGACTTGATCAACGGAACAAGTTACCCTAGGGATAACAGCGCAATCCTATTCAAGAGTCCATATCGACAATAGGGTTTACGACCTCGATGTTGGATCAGGACACCCCGATGGTGCAACCGCTATCAAAGGTTCGTTTGTTCAACGATTAAAGTCCTACGTGATCTGAGTTCAGACCGGAGTAATCCAGGTCGGTTTCTATCTGTTATGTATTTCTCCCAGTACGAAAGGACAAGAGAAATAAGGCCAACTTCAACAAAGCGCCTTAAATCAATCAATGACTTTATCTCAATTGACCTCACAAACAATACCTGCCCTAGAAAAGGGCCCAGTTAAGGTGGCAGAGCCCGGTAATTGCGTAAAACTTAAACCTTTATACTCAGAGATTCAAATCCTCTCCTTAACAAAATGTTTATACTCAACATCTTAACACTTATTATCCCCATTCTTCTAGCCGTAGCTTTTCTTACACTAGTTGAACGAAAAATCCTAGGCTACATACAACTCCGAAAAGGCCCAAATATTGTAGGACCATATGGCTTACTCCAACCCATCGCCGATGCAATCAAACTTTTCATTAAAGAACCCCTACGACCTGCCACATCCTCAATCTCAATATTTATTCTAGCCCCCATCCTAGCCCTAACCCTAGCCTTAACTATATGAATCCCCCTACCCATACCCTATCCCCTCATCAATATAAACTTAGGAATCCTTTTCATATTAGCTATATCAAGCTTAGCCGTATACTCGATCCTCTGATCAGGCTGAGCCTCCAACTCAAAATACGCTCTTATTGGAGCCCTACGAGCAGTAGCACAAACAATTTCATATGAAGTTACACTAGCAATTATCTTACTATCAATCTTACTAATAAATGGATCCTTCACTCTCTCTACATTAATCATTACACAAGAACAAGTATGACTAATCTTCCCAGCATGACCCTTAGCAATAATATGATTCATTTCAACACTAGCAGAAACAAACCGAGCACCATTTGATCTTACTGAAGGAGAATCTGAACTAGTATCGGGCTTTAATGTAGAATACGCCGCAGGACCATTCGCCCTATTCTTTATAG
This sequence comes from Budorcas taxicolor, assembly GCF_023091745.1. NCBI lineage: Eukaryota > Metazoa > Chordata > Mammalia > Artiodactyla > Bovidae > Budorcas > Budorcas taxicolor. The sequence goes on from NW_026291784.1 coordinate 2,070, forward strand.
CAGAATATGCAAACATTATTATAATAAATATCTTCACAACAACCCTCTTCCTAGGAGCATCCCATAACCCATACATACCAGAACTCTACGCAATTAACTTTATCATCAAATCACTACTACTCACAATGACCTTCCTATGAATCCGAGCATCCTACCCCCGATTCCGCTATGATCAACTGATGCACTTATTATGAAAAAATTTTCTACCCCTAACGCTAGCCCTATGCATATGACATGTATCTCTACCTATTCTCCTATCAAGTATCCCCCCACAAACATAAGAAATATGTCTGACAAAAGAGTTACTTTGATAGAGTAAATTATAGAGGTTTAAATCCTCTTATTTCTAGAACTATAGGAATTGAACCTACTCCTAAGAACTCAAAACTCTTCGTGCTCCCAATTACACCAAATTCTAATAGTAAGGTCAGCTAATTAAGCTATCGGGCCCATACCCCGAAAATGTTGGTTTGTATCCTTCCCGTACTAATAAACCCAATCACTCTCATTATTATCTTAATAACTATAATACTTGGAACCATTATCGTTATAATTAGCTCCCACTGACTACTCATCTGAATCGGATTTGAAATAAATATACTCGCCATCATTCCTATTATAATAAAAAAACACAACCCACGAGCCACAGAAGCATCAACTAAATATTTCCTAACTCAATCAACAGCCTCAATACTACTAATAATAGCCATTATCATCAACTTAATATTCTCAGGCCAATGAACCGTAATAAAACTATTTAACCCAACAGCCTCCATACTCATAACAATAGCCCTCGCCATAAAACTAGGAATAGCCCCATTCCACTTCTGAGTCCCAGAAGTAACACAAGGCATCCCTCTATCTTCAGGCCTAATCTTACTTACATGACAAAAACTAGCACCCATATCGGTACTTTACCAAGTATCCCAATCCATCAACCTAAATATAATCTTAACCCTATCAATTCTATCCATTATAATCGGAGGCTGAGGAGGATTAAACCAAACCCAACTACGAAAAATTATAGCTTACTCATCAATTGCCCACATAGGCTGAATAACAGCAATTTTACCATACAATCCCACCATAACATTACTAAACCTAATCATTTACATCATCATAACTTCCACCATATTTACACTATTTATAGCCAACTCAACCACAACCACTCTATCACTATCACACACATGAAACAAAACACCCATCATAACTATTCTAATTCTCATTACCCTCCTATCAATAGGAGGACTCCCCCCACTATCAGGATTTATGCCAAAATGAATAATTATTCAAGAAATGACAAAAAACAATAGCATTATCCTACCTACCTTCATAGCAATTACAGCACTACTAAACCTATATTTCTACATACGACTGGCATATTCCACCACACTTACTATGTTCCCTTCCACAAACAACATAAAAATAAAATGACAATTCTCAACCATAAAACGAATAACCCTCCTACCAACAATAACCGTATTGTCCACTATACTACTACCACTTACACCAATTCTCTCAATCCTAGAATAGGAATTTAGGTTAAATAGACCAAGAGCCTTCAAAGCCCTAAGCAAGTATAATTTACTTAATTCCTGATAAGGACTGCAAGATCATATCTTACATCAATTGAATGCAAATCAACTACTTTAATTAAGCTAAATCCTCACTAGATTGGTGGGTCCCACCCCCACGAAACTTTAGTTAACAGCTAAATACCCTAAATAACTGGCTTCAATCTACTTCTCCCGCCGCAAGAAAAAAAAGGCGGGAGAAGCCCCGGCAGAGTTTGAAGCTGCTCCTTTGAATTTGCAATTCAATATGTTAATTCACTACAGGACCTGGTAAAAAGAGGAATCAAACCTCTATTCTTAGATTTACAGTCTATTGCTTTACTCAGCCATTTTACCCATGTTCATAAACCGCTGATTATTTTCAACTAATCATAAAGATATCGGTACCCTTTATCTTCTATTTGGTGCCTGAGCCGGCATAGTAGGAACCGCTCTGAGCTTACTAATTCGTGCTGAGTTAGGCCAACCCGGAACTCTACTTGGAGATGACCAAATCTACAACGTAATTGTAACTGCACACGCATTCGTAATAATCTTCTTTATAGTAATGCCTATTATAATTGGAGGGTTTGGCAACTGGCTAGTTCCTCTAATGATTGGAGCCCCTGATATAGCATTCCCTCGGATAAATAATATAAGTTTTTGGCTCCTCCCCCCTTCTTTCCTATTACTCCTAGCATCCTCTATAGTCGAAGCCGGAGCAGGGACGGGTTGAACCGTATATCCCCCTCTAGCAGGTAATCTAGCCCACGCAGGAGCCTCAGTAGACCTGACCATTTTCTCCCTACACCTAGCAGGTGTTTCCTCAATTTTAGGAGCCATTAATTTTATTACAACTATTATTAACATAAAACCTCCCGCAATATCACAATACCAGACCCCCCTGTTCGTGTGATCTGTACTGATCACTGCCGTACTACTCCTCCTCTCACTTCCTGTATTAGCAGCTGGCATCACAATATTACTAACAGACCGAAACCTGAATACAACTTTCTTTGACCCAGCAGGAGGAGGAGACCCTATCTTATATCAACACTTATTCTGATTTTTTGGACACCCCGAAGTATATATTCTAATTTTACCTGGCTTTGGAATAATCTCCCACATCGTAACCTACTATTCAGGAAAAAAAGAGCCATTTGGATATATAGGAATAGTATGAGCCATAATATCAATTGGATTTCTAGGATTTATTGTATGAGCCCATCATATATTCACAGTCGGAATAGACGTCGATACACGAGCTTACTTTACATCCGCTACTATAATTATTGCTATCCCAACCGGAGTAAAAGTCTTTAGTTGGCTAGCAACACTTCACGGAGGAAATATCAAATGATCCCCCGCTATAATATGAGCCCTAGGCTTCATTTTCCTTTTTACAGTTGGAGGACTAACTGGAATTGTTTTAGCCAACTCCTCCCTTGACATCGTTCTCCACGACACATACTATGTGGTAGCACATTTCCACTACGTACTATCAATAGGAGCTGTATTCGCTATCATAGGAGGATTTGTACATTGATTTCCCTTATTCTCAGGCTACACCCTTAATGACACATGAGCCAAAATCCATTTCGCAATTATATTTGTAGGTGTTAACATGACCTTCTTCCCACAACATTTCTTAGGGCTATCTGGTATACCACGACGATACTCCGATTACCCAGACGCATATACAATATGAAACACTATTTCATCTATAGGCTCATTCATCTCACTAACGGCAGTAATATTAATGACTTTTATCATCTGAGAAGCATTTGCATCCAAACGGGAAGTCTTAACCGTGGACCTAACCACAACAAATCTAGAATGACTAAACGGATGCCCTCCACCATATCACACATTTGAAGAACCTACATACATTAACCTAAAATAAGAGAGGAAGGAATTGAACCCCCTATTATCGGTTTCAAGCCAACACCATAACCACTATGTCTCTCTCAATAAACGAGATGTTAGTAAAACATTACATAACCTTGTCAAGATTAAATTACAGGTGAAAGTCCCGTACATCTCATATGGCATATCCCGTACAGCTAGGCTTTCAAGACGCAACATCACCCATCATAGAAGAACTGCTACACTTTCACGATCACACTCTGATAATTGTTTTCCTAATTAGCTCACTAGTACTCTATATTATCTTACTGATACTAACAACAAAACTAACCCATACCAGCACCATAGACGCACAAGAAGTAGAAACAATCTGAACCATTCTACCAGCCATTATTCTGATTATAATTGCTCTCCCATCCCTACGAATTCTATACATAATAGACGAAATCAACAACCCATCTCTCACAGTAAAGACCATAGGACATCAATGATACTGAAGTTATGAGTACACAGACTATGAAGACTTAAGCTTCGACTCCTATATAATTCCAACATCAGAATTGAAACCTGGAGAACTACGATTACTAGAAGTAGATAACCGAGCTGTATTACCTATAGAAATAACAATTCGAATACTAATCTCCTCCGAAGACGTTTTACACTCATGAGCAGTTCCCTCTCTAGGACTAAAAACAGACGCAATTCCAGGCCGTTTAAATCAAACAACCCTCATATCAACTCGTCCAGGCCTATTTTACGGCCAATGCTCAGAAATCTGCGGATCAAATCATAGTTTCATACCAATCGTTCTCGAACTAGTCCCATTAGAATATTTTGAAAAGTGATCTGCATCAATGTTATAAGTCATCAAGAAGCTATGCCAGCATTAACCTTTTAAGTTAAAGACCGAGAGCACAACACTCTCCTTGATGACATGCCACAACTAGACACATCAACGTGACTCACGACAATTCTATCAATATTTTTAGTCCTCTTTATTGTTCTCCAATTAAAAATCTCAAAACACGATTTCTACTATAACCCAAAATTAATAACAACAAAAACGCCAAAACAAGACGCCCCTTGAGAAACAAAATGAACGAAAATCTATTTACCTCTTTCATTACCCCTGTAATTCTAGGCCTCCCCCTTGTTACTCTCGTCATTATATTCCCTAGCTTACTATTTCCTACATCAAACCGACTAATTAATAACCGCCTTATCTCCCTCCAACAATGAGCACTTCAACTCATGTCAAAACAAATAATAAGCACTCACAACACCAAAGGACAAACATGAACATTGATATTAATGTCCCTAATTCTATTTATTGGGTCTACAAATTTATTAGGCTTATTACCCCATTCATTTACACCAACCACACAACTATCAATAAATTTAGGCATGGCTATTCCCCTATGAGCAGGGGCCGTAGTTACAGGCTTCCGCAACAAAACCAAAGCATCACTCGCCCACTTCCTACCACAAGGAACACCTACCCCACTAATCCCAATACTGGTAATTATCGAAACCATCAGCCTCTTCATCCAACCAGTAGCCCTTGCCGTACGATTAACAGCCAACATCACAGCAGGGCACTTATTAATTCACTTAATCGGAGGAGCTACCCTTGCATTATTAAATATCAATACCACAACAGCACTTATTACATTTACTATTTTAGCTCTACTAACAATCCTCGAATTCGCAGTAGCTATAGTTCAAGCCTACGTATTCACCCTCCTAGTTAGCTTATATCTGCACGACAATACATAATGACACACCAAACCCACGCCTATCACATAGTAAACCCAAGTCCCTGACCCCTCACAGGAGCACTATCTGCCCTCCTAATAACATCTGGCCTCATCATGTGATTTCACTTCAATTCAACAGCTCTACTGACCCTAGGCCTAACAACAAACATACTTACAATATACCAATGATGACGAGATGTAATCCGAGAAAGTACCTTTCAAGGCCACCATACTCCTGCTGTCCAAAAAAGCCTTCGCTACGGAATAATCCTCTTCATCGTCTCCGAAGTCCTATTCTTCACTGGCTTCTTCTGAGCCTTCTATCACTCAAGCCTTGCTCCTACACCCGAATTAGGCAGCTGCTGACCCCCAACAGGCATTCACCCACTTAACCCCTTAGAAGTCCCACTACTCAACACCTCTGTCCTTCTAGCCTCAGGAGTCTCCATTACCTGAGCCCACCACAGCCTCATAGAAGGGAACCGTAACCACATGCTACAAGCCTTATTCATCACCATTACGTTAGGCGTATACTTTACACTTCTACAAGCATCAGAATACTATGAAGCTCCCTTTACAATCTCAGACGGAGTTTACGGCTCAACTTTCTTCGTAGCTACAGGATTCCACGGCCTCCATGTCATTATTGGATCTACTTTCTTAATTGTCTGCTTCCTCCGCCAACTAAAATTTCACTTTACCTCCAATCACCATTTCGGCTTCGAAGCCGCTGCCTGATATTGACACTTCGTAGACGTAGTATGACTTTTCCTCTATGTTTCCATCTACTGATGAGGCTCATGTTCTTTTAGTATTAATTAGTACAACTGACTTCCAATCAGTTAGCTTCGGCCTAACCCGAAAAAGAACAATAAACCTTATAATTACCCTCCTAACTAACTTTACACTAGCTACATTGCTCGTGACCATCGCATTCTGACTCCCCCAACTAAACGTATACTCAGAAAAAACAAGCCCATACGAATGTGGATTCGACCCCATAGGATCTGCTCGCCTTCCTTTCTCCATAAAATTCTTTCTAGTAGCTATCACATTCCTCCTCTTCGATCTAGAAATTGCACTACTTCTACCACTACCATGGGCCTCACAAACAACTAACCTTAACACAATGCTTACTATATCCCTTCTCCTAATTTTCCTACTAGCCACAAGCCTAGCCTATGAATGAACCCAAAAAGGATTAGAATGGACCGAATATGGTACTTAGTTTAAACCAAAATAAATGATTTCGACTCATTAGATTATGATCAAACTCATAAGTACCAAATGTCCCTCGTATACATAAATATTATAATAGCATTCATAGTATCTCTCACGGGATTACTAATGTATCGATCTCACCTAATATCCTCCCTCCTATGCCTGGAAGGAATAATATTGTCCTTATTCGTTATAGCTACCCTAATAATCCTAAACTCACACTTCACTTTAGCCAGTATAATACCCATTATTCTACTAGTTTTCGCAGCCTGCGAAGCAGCACTAGGCCTATCCTTGCTAGTAATGGTATCAAACACATACGGCACCGACTACGTACAAAACCTTAATCTGCTACAATGCTAAAATACATTATTTCCACAATAATACTTATACCCCTAACCTGGCTATCAAAAAATAACATAATCTGAATTAACTCCACACTCCACAGCTTACTAATTAGCCTTACAAGCCTACTCCTTATAAACCAATTTGGCGATAACAGCCTCAACTTCTCATTAACTTTCTTCTCCGACTCCTTATCTACACCACTACTTATTCTAACCATATGACTCCTCCCCTTAATACTTATAGCTAGCCAGCATCACCTATCAAAAGAAAACCCAGCCCGAAAAAAATTCTTCATCTCAATACTAATCCTATTACAACTATTTCTAATTATGACATTCTCTGCTACAGAACTAATTCTCTTTTATATTATATTTGAAGCAACACTAGTTCCCACACTCATTATTATTACCCGATGAGGGAACCAAACAGAACGCCTAAATGCCGGTCTCTACTTCTTGTTTTATACACTAGCAGGATCCCTACCCTTACTAGTTGCACTAATCTATATTCAAAACACAATAGGATCCCTAAACTTCCTAATTCTACAATACTGAGTACAACCAATACCCAGCTCCTGATCCAACACCTTCATGTGACTAGCATGCATAATAGCCTTTATAGTAAAAATACCACTATACGGACTTCATCTCTGACTACCCAAAGCCCACGTAGAAGCCCCAATTGCAGGCTCCATAGTTCTTGCAGCAATCCTACTAAAACTAGGAGGATACGGCATGTTACGAATTACGCTTCTCCTAGATCCAATCACCGACTTTATAGCATACCCATTCATCATGCTATCACTATGAGGCATAATCATAACCAGCTCAATTTGCCTTCGTCAAACGGACCTGAAATCACTCATCGCGTACTCCTCTATTAGCCACATGGCACTTGTCATCGTTGCAATCCTAATCCAAACACCCTGAAGCTACATAGGAGCCACCGCCCTGATAATTGCCCACGGCCTTACATCCTCTATACTTTTCTGCCTAGCAAATTCTAACTACGAACGAATTCACAGCCGTACAATAATCTTAGCCCGCGGCCTACAAACACTTCTTCCACTAATAGCCACCTGATGACTCCTAGCAAGTCTAACCAACCTGGCTCTACCCCCAACAATCAACCTAATCGGAGAACTATTTGTAGTAATATCGACTTTTTCATGATCTAATATCACAATTATTCTAATAGGACTTAACATAGTAATCACTACTCTCTACACCCTCTATATACTAATCACAACACAACGGGGCAAATACACTCATCATATCAATAACATTTCACCTTCCTTCACACGAGAAAATGCACTCATATCACTACACATACTACCACTACTGCTTCTATCCCTAAACCCAAAAATTATCCTAGGACCCCTATACTGTAAATATAGTTTAAAAAAACATTAGATTGTGAATCTAACAATAGAAGCCTATCACCTTCTTATTTACCGAAAAAGTATGCAAGAACTGCTAATTCTATGCTCCCATGCCTGACAACATGGCTTTTTCAAACTTTTAAAGGATAGCAGTTATCCATTGGTCTTAGGAACCAAAAAATTGGTGCAACTCCAAATAAAAGTAATAAACCTGTTCCCATCCCTCACACTAACTACCCTAATCCTACTAACCGTACCCATCATGACAACTAGTCTTAGCACCCACAAATTCACCAATTACCCACTTTACGTAAAAACAACCATTTCATACGCCTTTATCACTAGTATAATTCCCACTATAATATTTATTCATACAGGACAAGAAATAATTATTTCAAACTGACACTGACTAACCATCCAAACCCTCAAACTATCTCTCAGCTTCAAAATAGATTACTTCTCGACAATATTTATCCCAGTATCACTATTCGTCACATGATCCATCATAGAATTCTCAATATGATACATACATTCCGACCCCAACATCAACCAATTTTTTAAGTACTTACTCTTATTTCTTATCACAATACTCATCCTCGTCACTGCAAATAACATCTTTCAACTATTCATTGGCTGAGAAGGAGTCGGAATTATATCATTTCTACTAATTGGATGGTGATACGGACGAGCAGACGCAAACACAGCAGCTCTACAAGCAATCCTATATAACCGCATTGGCGACATCGGATTTATCCTAGCAATAGCATGATTCCTAATTAACCTCAACACTTGAGACCTTCAACAAATCTTCTTACTAAAACCAGAGAACTCAAATCTACCTCTAATAGGACTAATTCTAGCCGCAACCGGAAAATCCGCACAATTTAGCCTGCACCCATGATTACCCTCCGCAATAGAGGGTCCGACACCTGTCTCAGCATTACTCCACTCAAGTACAATAGTAGTAGCAGGTATTTTCTTACTAATCCGCTTTTATCCATTAACAGAAAACAATAAACTCATCCAATCTACTATACTATGCCTAGGAGCCATTACCACACTATTTACAGCAATATGTGCCCTCACCCAAAATGACATTAAAAAAATCATCGCCTTCTCTACATCCAGCCAACTCGGCCTTATGATAGTAACAATTGGAATTAACCAGCCTCACCTAGCACTTCTTCACATCTGCACCCACGCTTTCTTCAAAGCCATATTATTTCTATGCTCCGGCTCCATCATCCACAATCTAAATAACGAACAAGATATTCGAAAAATAGGAGGCCTATTTAAAGCCATACCATTCACCGCAACAGCCCTTATTATTGGCAGCCTTGCACTAACAGGAATACCTTTCCTCACCGGATTCTACTCCAAAGATCTAATTATTGAATCCGCCAACACGTCATATACCAACGCCTGAGCCCTCTTAATAACACTAATCGCCATCTCCTTCACAGCTATCTACAGTACCCGTATTATTTTCTTCACACTCCTAGGACAACCCCGATTCCCAACCCTTATTTCTATTAATGAAAACAACCCATTCCTAATTAACTCAATTAAACGCTTACTAATCGGAAGTCTTTTCGCAGGATTCATCATTTCTAACAACATCCCCCCAACAACCATTCCCCAAACAACTATACCCTACTACCTAAAAATCACCGCCCTAACAATTACAATCCTAGGCTTTATTCTAGCACTAGAAATTAACAACATAACCCACTACTTAAAGTTCAATTACCCATCAAACATATTCAAATTTTCTAACCTACTAGGATATTATCCCACAGTCATACACCGCTTAACCCCCTATATAAATCTAACAATAAGCCAAAAATCAGCATCCTCCCTTCTAGACCTAACCTGACTAGAAACCATTATACCAAAAACCATCTCACTAACCCAAATAAAAACATCTATCATAATCACAAACCAAAAAGGCTTAATTAAATTATATTTCCTTTCCTTCCTAATTACGATTTTCACTAGCACAATTCTACTTAATTTCCACGAGTAATCTCTATAATCACCACTACACCAATTAATAAAGATCAACCAGTAACAATAACTAATCAAGTACCATAGCTGTACAAAGCAGCAATCCCCATGGCCTCCTCACTAAAAAACCCAGAATCCCCTGTATCATAAATTACCCAATCCCCCATACCATTAAACTTAAACACAATCTCCACCTCCTTATCCTTCAACACATAGTAAATTATAAAAAACTCCATCAACAAACCAGTAATAAACGTTCCTAAAACAACCTTATTAGAAACCCAAACCTCAGGATACTGCTCAGTAGCCATAGCTGTCGTATAACCAAAAACCACCATTATACCCCCTAAATAAACTAAAAAAACCATTAAACCTAAAAAAGAACCACCATAATTTAACACAATACCACACCCAACCCCACCACTCACAATCAATCCCAACCCCCCATAAATAGGCGAAGGTTTTGAAGAAAACCCTACAAAGCCCATCACAAAAATTACACTTAAAATAAATACAATGTACATAATCATTATTCCTGCATGGAATCTAACCATGACTAATGATATGAAAAACCATCGTTGTTATTCAACTACAAGAACACTAATGATCAACATCCGAAAAACTCACCCACTAATAAAAATCGTAAACAACGCACTCATTGACCTCCCAACTCCATCAAACATCTCATCATGATGAAACTTTGGATCCCTCCTAGGCACTTGCTTAGCTCTACAAATCTTAACAGGCCTATTCCTAGCAATACACTACACATCCGATACAACAATAGCATTCTCCTCTGTAACCCACATTTGTCGAGACGTAAACTATGGCTGAATCATCCGATATATGCACGCAAACGGAGCATCAATATTTTTTATCTGCCTATTTATGCATGTAGGACGAGGCCTATATTACGGATCATATACCTTCTTAGAAACATGAAACATCGGAGTAATTCTCCTATTTACAACAATAGCCACAGCATTCATAGGCTATGTCCTACCATGAGGACAGATATCATTCTGAGGAGCAACAGTCATTACCAACCTCCTCTCGGCAATCCCATACATTGGCACCAACCTAGTTGAATGAATCTGAGGGGGATTTTCAGTAGACAAAGCCACCCTCACCCGATTCTTCGCTTTCCACTTCATCCTCCCATTTATCATTGTAGCTCTCACCATAATCCACTTAATTTTCCTCCACGAAACAGGATCCAACAACCCCACAGGAATTCCATCAGACACAGACAAAATTCCATTTCACCCTTATTACACCATCAAGGACATCCTAGGCATCATACTATTAATCCTCATCCTCATATCACTAGTACTATTCACTCCCGACCTACTCGGAGACCCGGATAATTATACTCCAGCAAACCCACTCAGTACACCCTCCCACATTAAGCCAGAATGGTATTTCCTATTTGCATACGCAATCCTACGATCAATCCCCAATAAACTGGGAGGAGTCCTAGCCTTAGTCCTTTCCATCTTGATCTTAACACTCGTACCCTTCCTCCACACATCCAAACAACGAAGCATAATGTTCCGACCAATCAGCCAATGCATATTCTGACTTTTAATAGCAGACCTATTAACACTTACATGAATCGGAGGACAACCGGTTGAACACCCCTACATCACCATCGGACAATTAGCATCCATCATATATTTCCTCATCATCCTGGCAATAATACCACTAGCCAGCACCATCGAAAACAATCTCCTGAAATGAAGACAAGTCTTTGTAGTAAAATTAATACGCTGGTCTTGTAAACCAGAAAAGGAGAACAATTAACCTCCCTAAGACTCAAGGAAGAAGCGATAGCCTCACCATCAACACCCAAAGCTGAAGTTCTACTTAAACTATTCCCTGAACCACTATTAATTGCGTCTATTGATATACCCCCAAAAACACTAAGAACCTCCCCAGTATTAAATCCGCTAAAATTTTTAAACATACGACACAAATCTCCCACTCTATAAGCTTGCACGTGTAACAACATGCTTAATAACTCACCTCAATAGACACATGTACGAGTACTACACACAGACACACCATGTCATTTGCCCAAACATACCCACTAACACTCATACAATGTAAACATGATATGCGTCTAGCACACCACATGATCCATCCTATATGTATGAATATATACACTGAAGTAATATAATAAAAACATACATAAATGCAGTATACTACATGACCTACTTTGTGTGCAGTATGTACATTATAATTAATGTAATAAAGACATACTATGTATATATTACATTACATGATCTACCCCATGCATATAAGCATGTACATCATAATTAATGTAATAAAGATATAATATGTATATAGTACATTAAATGATTTTCCCCTTGCATATAAGCAAGTACAATAAAAATTATCTATAGTACATAGGACATTTCCTGCTTAGATCGTACATAGCGCATAAAGTCAAATCTATCCTCGTCACCATGCGTATCCCGTCCACTAGATCACGAGCTTACCGACCATGCCGCGTGAAACCAGCAACCCGCTTGGCAGGGATTTCTCTTCTCGCTCCGGGCCCATTAATCGTGGGGGTAGCTATTTAATGAACTTTATCAGACATCTGGTTCTTTCTTCAGGGCCATCTCATCTAAAACCGCCCATTCTTTCCTCTTAAATAAGACATCTCGATGGACTAATTACTAATCAGCCCATGCTCACACATATACTGTGCTGTCATACATTTGGTATTTTTTAATTTTCGGGGATGCTTGGACTCAGCTATGGCCGTCAAAGGCCCCGACCCGGAGCATAAATTGTAGCTGGACTTAACTGCATCTTGAGCATCCCCATAATGGTAGGCATGGGCATTTCAGTCAATGGTTACAGGACATACCTATTATATTCCCCCCCCCCCCTCTTAAATATTAACCACCATTTTTAACATACTTCCCCCTAAGTATCAATATAAATTTATCTCACCCCCAATACTCAAATTCACACTCCAAACAAGATAGACATATAGGTGCCTGGGTCTGCTTACATACTACATGGTTAATGTAGCTTAAATTTAAAGCAAGGCACTGAAAATGCCTAGATGAGTATACCAACTCCATAAACACATAGGTTTGGTCCTGGCCTTCCTGTTAACTTTCAATAGACTTACACATGCAAGCATCCGCACCCCGGTGAGTAGCGCCCTCCGAATCAGCAGGACTAAGAGGAGCAGGTATCAAGCACACACCCTGTAGCTCATAACGCCTTGCTTAACCACACCCCCACGGGAAACAGCAGTGACAAAATTTAAGCCATGAACGAAAGTTCGACTAAGCCATATTAACTAGGGTTGGTAAATCTCGTGCCAGCCACCGCGGTCATACGACTAACCCAAGCTAACAGGAACACGGCGTAAAACGTGTTAAAGTACTACACCAAATAGAGTTAAATCCTAATTAAGCTGTAAAAAGCCATAATTATAACAAAAATAAGTGACGAAAGTAACTCTACGACAACTGACACACTATAGCTAAGACCCAAACTGGGATTAGATACCCCACTATGCTTAGCCCTAAACATAAATAATTGCAAAAACAAGATTATTCGCCAGAGTACTACCGGCAACGGCCCAAAACTCAAAGGACTTGGCGGTGCTTTACACCCTTCTAGAGGAGCCTGTTCTATAATCGATAAACCCCGATAAACCTCACCAATCCTTGCTAATACAGTCTGTATACCGCCATCTTCAGCAAACCCTGAAAAGGAACAAAAGTAAGCTCAATCATAACACATAAAAACGTTAGGTCAAGGTGTAACCTATGGAATGGGAAGAAATGGGCTACATTTTCTATCCAAGAAAACTTAATACGAAAGCCATTATGAAACTAACAGCCAAAGGAGGATTTAGTAGTAAACTAAGAATAGAGTGCTTAGTTGAACCAGGCCATGAAGCACGCACACACCGCCCGTCACCCTCCTCAAGTAAATATATGCACCCAAACCTATTTACATGCACCAATTACACGAGAGGAGGTAAGTCGTAACAAGGTAAGCATACTGGAAAGTGTGCTTGGACAAACCAAGACATAGCTTAATTAAAGCATCTAGTTTACACCTAGAAGATTTCGTGTACTGTGAATGTTTTGAACTATGCCTAGCCCAAACCCCCACTCTTCAATCCAATAACCAAAACATACTAAAACAAAACATTTACCCCTATTAAAGTATAGGAGATAGAAATTCTAAACATGGCGCTATAGAGAAAGTACCGTAAGGGAACGATGAAAGAAAATAATCAAAGTACAAAAAAGCAAAGATTAACCCTTGTACCTTTTGCATAATGAATTAACGAGCAAAAAACTTAACAAAACGAATTTCAGCTAAGTAACCCGAAACCAGACGAGCTACCTATAGACAGTTTATTAGAACCAACTCATCTATGTGGCAAAATAGTGAGAAGATCTATAAGTAGAGGTGACATGCCTAACGAGCCTGGTGATAGCTGGTTGTCCAGAAAATGAATCTTAGTTCAGCTTTAAAGATACCAAAAAATATAAACAAATCTCACTGTATCTTTAAAAGTTAGTCTAAAAAGGTACAGCCTTTTAGAAATGGGTACAACCTTCACTAGAGAGTAAGATCTTACAACACCATAGTAGGCCTAAAAGCAGCCATCTATTAAGAAAGCGTTAAAGCTCAACAATAAAAACAATACTAATCCCAACAACAATATAACCAACTCCTAGACCTAGTACTGGACTATTCTATTACTAAATAGAAGCAATAATGTTAATATGAGTAACAAGAAATATTTTCTCCTTGCACAAGTTTAAGTCAGTATCTGATAATACTCTGACTGTTAACAGTAAATAAAAATAACCCAACAATAAATAATTTATTAATTATACTGTTAATCCAACACAGGAGTGCACCCAGGAAAGATTAAAAGAAGTAAAAGGAACTCGGCAAACACAAATCCCGCCTGTTTACCAAAAACATCACCTCCAGCATCCCCAGTATTGGAGGCACTGCCTGCCCAGTGACTAGACGTTAAACGGCCGCGGTATCCTGACCGTGCAAAGGTAGCATAATCATTTGTTCTCTAAATAAGGACTTGTATGAACGGCCACACGAGGGTTTTACTGTCTCTTACTTCCAATCAGTGAAATTGACCTTCCCGTGAAGAGGCGGGAATAAACCAACAAGACGAGAAGACCCTATGGAGCTTTAACTAACTAGTCCAAAGAAAATAAACTTAACCATTAAGGGATAACAACACTCTTTATGGACTAGCAGTTTTGGTTGGGGTGACCTCGGAGAACAAAAAATCCTCCGAACGATTTTAAAGACTAGACCCACAAGTCAAATCAAACTATCGTTTATTGATCCAAAGACTTGATCAACGGAACAAGTTACCCTAGGGATAACAGCGCAATCCTATTCAAGAGTCCATATCGACAATAGGGTTTACGACCTCGATGTTGGATCAGGACACCCCGATGGTGCAACCGCTATCAAAGGTTCGTTTGTTCAACGATTAAAGTCCTACGTGATCTGAGTTCAGACCGGAGTAATCCAGGTCGGTTTCTATCTGTTATGTATTTCTCCCAGTACGAAAGGACAAGAGAAATAAGGCCAACTTCAACAAAGCGCCTTAAATCAATCAATGACTTTATCTCAATTGACCTCACAAACAATACCTGCCCTAGAAAAGGGCCCAGTTAAGGTGGCAGAGCCCGGTAATTGCGTAAAACTTAAACCTTTATACTCAGAGATTCAAATCCTCTCCTTAACAAAATGTTTATACTCAACATCTTAACACTTATTATCCCCATTCTTCTAGCCGTAGCTTTTCTTACACTAGTTGAACGAAAAATCCTAGGCTACATACAACTCCGAAAAGGCCCAAATATTGTAGGACCATATGGCTTACTCCAACCCATCGCCGATGCAATCAAACTTTTCATTAAAGAACCCCTACGACCTGCCACATCCTCAATCTCAATATTTATTCTAGCCCCCATCCTAGCCCTAACCCTAGCCTTAACTATATGAATCCCCCTACCCATACCCTATCCCCTCATCAATATAAACTTAGGAATCCTTTTCATATTAGCTATATCAAGCTTAGCCGTATACTCGATCCTCTGATCAGGCTGAGCCTCCAACTCAAAATACGCTCTTATTGGAGCCCTACGAGCAGTAGCACAAACAATTTCATATGAAGTTACACTAGCAATTATCTTACTATCAATCTTACTAATAAATGGATCCTTCACTCTCTCTACATTAATCATTACACAAGAACAAGTATGACTAATCTTCCCAGCATGACCCTTAGCAATAATATGATTCATTTCAACACTAGCAGAAACAAACCGAGCACCATTTGATCTTACTGAAGGAGAATCTGAACTAGTATCGGGCTTTAATGTAGAATACGCCGCAGGACCATTCGCCCTATTCTTTATAGCAGAATATGCAAACATTATTATAATAAATATCTTCACAACAACCCTCTTCCTAGGAGCATCCCATAACCCATACATACCAGAACTCTACGCAATTAACTTTATCATCAAATCACTACTACTCACAATGACCTTCCTATGAATCCGAGCATCCTACCCCCGATTCCGCTATGATCAACTGATGCACTTATTATGAAAAAATTTTCTACCCCTAACGCTAGCCCTATGCATATGACATGTATCTCTACCTATTCTCCTATCAAGTATCCCCCCACAAACATAAGAAATATGTCTGACAAAAGAGTTACTTTGATAGAGTAAATTATAGAGGTTTAAATCCTCTTATTTCTAGAACTATAGGAATTGAACCTACTCCTAAGAACTCAAAACTCTTCGTGCTCCCAATTACACCAAATTCTAATAGTAAGGTCAGCTAATTAAGCTATCGGGCCCATACCCCGAAAATGTTGGTTTGTATCCTTCCCGTACTAATAAACCCAATCACTCTCATTATTATCTTAATAACTATAATACTTGGAACCATTATCGTTATAATTAGCTCCCACTGACTACTCATCTGAATCGGATTTGAAATAAATATACTCGCCATCATTCCTATTATAATAAAAAAACACAACCCACGAGCCACAGAAGCATCAACTAAATATTTCCTAACTCAATCAACAGCCTCAATACTACTAATAATAGCCATTATCATCAACTTAATATTCTCAGGCCAATGAACCGTAATAAAACTATTTAACCCAACAGCCTCCATACTCATAACAATAGCCCTCGCCATAAAACTAGGAATAGCCCCATTCCACTTCTGAGTCCCAGAAGTAACACAAGGCATCCCTCTATCTTCAGGCCTAATCTTACTTACATGACAAAAACTAGCACCCATATCGGTACTTTACCAAGTATCCCAATCCATCAACCTAAATATAATCTTAACCCTATCAATTCTATCCATTATAATCGGAGGCTGAGGAGGATTAAACCAAACCCAACTACGAAAAATTATAGCTTACTCATCAATTGCCCACATAGGCTGAATAACAGCAATTTTACCATACAATCCCACCATAACATTACTAAACCTAATCATTTACATCATCATAACTTCCACCATATTTACACTATTTATAGCCAACTCAACCACAACCACTCTATCACTATCACACACATGAAACAAAACACCCATCATAACTATTCTAATTCTCATTACCCTCCTATCAATAGGAGGACTCCCCCCACTATCAGGATTTATGCCAAAATGAATAATTATTCAAGAAATGACAAAAAACAATAGCATTATCCTACCTACCTTCATAGCAATTACAGCACTACTAAACCTATATTTCTACATACGACTGGCATATTCCACCACACTTACTATGTTCCCTTCCACAAACAACATAAAAATAAAATGACAATTCTCAACCATAAAACGAATAACCCTCCTACCAACAATAACCGTATTGTCCACTATACTACTACCACTTACACCAATTCTCTCAATCCTAGAATAGGAATTTAGGTTAAATAGACCAAGAGCCTTCAAAGCCCTAAGCAAGTATAATTTACTTAATTCCTGATAAGGACTGCAAGATCATATCTTACATCAATTGAATGCAAATCAACTACTTTAATTAAGCTAAATCCTCACTAGATTGGTGGGTCCCACCCCCACGAAACTTTAGTTAACAGCTAAATACCCTAAATAACTGGCTTCAATCTACTTCTCCCGCCGCAAGAAAAAAAAGGCGGGAGAAGCCCCGGCAGAGTTTGAAGCTGCTCCTTTGAATTTGCAATTCAATATGTTAATTCACTACAGGACCTGGTAAAAAGAGGAATCAAACCTCTATTCTTAGATTTACAGTCTATTGCTTTACTCAGCCATTTTACCCATGTTCATAAACCGCTGATTATTTTCAACTAATCATAAAGATATCGGTACCCTTTATCTTCTATTTGGTGCCTGAGCCGGCATAGTAGGAACCGCTCTGAGCTTACTAATTCGTGCTGAGTTAGGCCAACCCGGAACTCTACTTGGAGATGACCAAATCTACAACGTAATTGTAACTGCACACGCATTCGTAATAATCTTCTTTATAGTAATGCCTATTATAATTGGAGGGTTTGGCAACTGGCTAGTTCCTCTAATGATTGGAGCCCCTGATATAGCATTCCCTCGGATAAATAATATAAGTTTTTGGCTCCTCCCCCCTTCTTTCCTATTACTCCTAGCATCCTCTATAGTCGAAGCCGGAGCAGGGACGGGTTGAACCGTATATCCCCCTCTAGCAGGTAATCTAGCCCACGCAGGAGCCTCAGTAGACCTGACCATTTTCTCCCTACACCTAGCAGGTGTTTCCTCAATTTTAGGAGCCATTAATTTTATTACAACTATTATTAACATAAAACCTCCCGCAATATCACAATACCAGACCCCCCTGTTCGTGTGATCTGTACTGATCACTGCCGTACTACTCCTCCTCTCACTTCCTGTATTAGCAGCTGGCATCACAATATTACTAACAGACCGAAACCTGAATACAACTTTCTTTGACCCAGCAGGAGGAGGAGACCCTATCTTATATCAACACTTATTCTGATTTTTTGGACACCCCGAAGTATATATTCTAATTTTACCTGGCTTTGGAATAATCTCCCACATCGTAACCTACTATTCAGGAAAAAAAGAGCCATTTGGATATATAGGAATAGTATGAGCCATAATATCAATTGGATTTCTAGGATTTATTGTATGAGCCCATCATATATTCACAGTCGGAATAGACGTCGATACACGAGCTTACTTTACATCCGCTACTATAATTATTGCTATCCCAACCGGAGTAAAAGTCTTTAGTTGGCTAGCAACACTT
The DNA here is from genome assembly GCF_023091745.1 of Budorcas taxicolor. Taxonomy (NCBI): domain Eukaryota; kingdom Metazoa; phylum Chordata; class Mammalia; order Artiodactyla; family Bovidae; genus Budorcas; species Budorcas taxicolor. The sequence continues at coordinate 21,546 of NW_026291784.1, forward strand.
CACGGAGGAAATATCAAATGATCCCCCGCTATAATATGAGCCCTAGGCTTCATTTTCCTTTTTACAGTTGGAGGACTAACTGGAATTGTTTTAGCCAACTCCTCCCTTGACATCGTTCTCCACGACACATACTATGTGGTAGCACATTTCCACTACGTACTATCAATAGGAGCTGTATTCGCTATCATAGGAGGATTTGTACATTGATTTCCCTTATTCTCAGGCTACACCCTTAATGACACATGAGCCAAAATCCATTTCGCAATTATATTTGTAGGTGTTAACATGACCTTCTTCCCACAACATTTCTTAGGGCTATCTGGTATACCACGACGATACTCCGATTACCCAGACGCATATACAATATGAAACACTATTTCATCTATAGGCTCATTCATCTCACTAACGGCAGTAATATTAATGACTTTTATCATCTGAGAAGCATTTGCATCCAAACGGGAAGTCTTAACCGTGGACCTAACCACAACAAATCTAGAATGACTAAACGGATGCCCTCCACCATATCACACATTTGAAGAACCTACATACATTAACCTAAAATAAGAGAGGAAGGAATTGAACCCCCTATTATCGGTTTCAAGCCAACACCATAACCACTATGTCTCTCTCAATAAACGAGATGTTAGTAAAACATTACATAACCTTGTCAAGATTAAATTACAGGTGAAAGTCCCGTACATCTCATATGGCATATCCCGTACAGCTAGGCTTTCAAGACGCAACATCACCCATCATAGAAGAACTGCTACACTTTCACGATCACACTCTGATAATTGTTTTCCTAATTAGCTCACTAGTACTCTATATTATCTTACTGATACTAACAACAAAACTAACCCATACCAGCACCATAGACGCACAAGAAGTAGAAACAATCTGAACCATTCTACCAGCCATTATTCTGATTATAATTGCTCTCCCATCCCTACGAATTCTATACATAATAGACGAAATCAACAACCCATCTCTCACAGTAAAGACCATAGGACATCAATGATACTGAAGTTATGAGTACACAGACTATGAAGACTTAAGCTTCGACTCCTATATAATTCCAACATCAGAATTGAAACCTGGAGAACTACGATTACTAGAAGTAGATAACCGAGCTGTATTACCTATAGAAATAACAATTCGAATACTAATCTCCTCCGAAGACGTTTTACACTCATGAGCAGTTCCCTCTCTAGGACTAAAAACAGACGCAATTCCAGGCCGTTTAAATCAAACAACCCTCATATCAACTCGTCCAGGCCTATTTTACGGCCAATGCTCAGAAATCTGCGGATCAAATCATAGTTTCATACCAATCGTTCTCGAACTAGTCCCATTAGAATATTTTGAAAAGTGATCTGCATCAATGTTATAAGTCATCAAGAAGCTATGCCAGCATTAACCTTTTAAGTTAAAGACCGAGAGCACAACACTCTCCTTGATGACATGCCACAACTAGACACATCAACGTGACTCACGACAATTCTATCAATATTTTTAGTCCTCTTTATTGTTCTCCAATTAAAAATCTCAAAACACGATTTCTACTATAACCCAAAATTAATAACAACAAAAACGCCAAAACAAGACGCCCCTTGAGAAACAAAATGAACGAAAATCTATTTACCTCTTTCATTACCCCTGTAATTCTAGGCCTCCCCCTTGTTACTCTCGTCATTATATTCCCTAGCTTACTATTTCCTACATCAAACCGACTAATTAATAACCGCCTTATCTCCCTCCAACAATGAGCACTTCAACTCATGTCAAAACAAATAATAAGCACTCACAACACCAAAGGACAAACATGAACATTGATATTAATGTCCCTAATTCTATTTATTGGGTCTACAAATTTATTAGGCTTATTACCCCATTCATTTACACCAACCACACAACTATCAATAAATTTAGGCATGGCTATTCCCCTATGAGCAGGGGCCGTAGTTACAGGCTTCCGCAACAAAACCAAAGCATCACTCGCCCACTTCCTACCACAAGGAACACCTACCCCACTAATCCCAATACTGGTAATTATCGAAACCATCAGCCTCTTCATCCAACCAGTAGCCCTTGCCGTACGATTAACAGCCAACATCACAGCAGGGCACTTATTAATTCACTTAATCGGAGGAGCTACCCTTGCATTATTAAATATCAATACCACAACAGCACTTATTACATTTACTATTTTAGCTCTACTAACAATCCTCGAATTCGCAGTAGCTATAGTTCAAGCCTACGTATTCACCCTCCTAGTTAGCTTATATCTGCACGACAATACATAATGACACACCAAACCCACGCCTATCACATAGTAAACCCAAGTCCCTGACCCCTCACAGGAGCACTATCTGCCCTCCTAATAACATCTGGCCTCATCATGTGATTTCACTTCAATTCAACAGCTCTACTGACCCTAGGCCTAACAACAAACATACTTACAATATACCAATGATGACGAGATGTAATCCGAGAAAGTACCTTTCAAGGCCACCATACTCCTGCTGTCCAAAAAAGCCTTCGCTACGGAATAATCCTCTTCATCGTCTCCGAAGTCCTATTCTTCACTGGCTTCTTCTGAGCCTTCTATCACTCAAGCCTTGCTCCTACACCCGAATTAGGCAGCTGCTGACCCCCAACAGGCATTCACCCACTTAACCCCTTAGAAGTCCCACTACTCAACACCTCTGTCCTTCTAGCCTCAGGAGTCTCCATTACCTGAGCCCACCACAGCCTCATAGAAGGGAACCGTAACCACATGCTACAAGCCTTATTCATCACCATTACGTTAGGCGTATACTTTACACTTCTACAAGCATCAGAATACTATGAAGCTCCCTTTACAATCTCAGACGGAGTTTACGGCTCAACTTTCTTCGTAGCTACAGGATTCCACGGCCTCCATGTCATTATTGGATCTACTTTCTTAATTGTCTGCTTCCTCCGCCAACTAAAATTTCACTTTACCTCCAATCACCATTTCGGCTTCGAAGCCGCTGCCTGATATTGACACTTCGTAGACGTAGTATGACTTTTCCTCTATGTTTCCATCTACTGATGAGGCTCATGTTCTTTTAGTATTAATTAGTACAACTGACTTCCAATCAGTTAGCTTCGGCCTAACCCGAAAAAGAACAATAAACCTTATAATTACCCTCCTAACTAACTTTACACTAGCTACATTGCTCGTGACCATCGCATTCTGACTCCCCCAACTAAACGTATACTCAGAAAAAACAAGCCCATACGAATGTGGATTCGACCCCATAGGATCTGCTCGCCTTCCTTTCTCCATAAAATTCTTTCTAGTAGCTATCACATTCCTCCTCTTCGATCTAGAAATTGCACTACTTCTACCACTACCATGGGCCTCACAAACAACTAACCTTAACACAATGCTTACTATATCCCTTCTCCTAATTTTCCTACTAGCCACAAGCCTAGCCTATGAATGAACCCAAAAAGGATTAGAATGGACCGAATATGGTACTTAGTTTAAACCAAAATAAATGATTTCGACTCATTAGATTATGATCAAACTCATAAGTACCAAATGTCCCTCGTATACATAAATATTATAATAGCATTCATAGTATCTCTCACGGGATTACTAATGTATCGATCTCACCTAATATCCTCCCTCCTATGCCTGGAAGGAATAATATTGTCCTTATTCGTTATAGCTACCCTAATAATCCTAAACTCACACTTCACTTTAGCCAGTATAATACCCATTATTCTACTAGTTTTCGCAGCCTGCGAAGCAGCACTAGGCCTATCCTTGCTAGTAATGGTATCAAACACATACGGCACCGACTACGTACAAAACCTTAATCTGCTACAATGCTAAAATACATTATTTCCACAATAATACTTATACCCCTAACCTGGCTATCAAAAAATAACATAATCTGAATTAACTCCACACTCCACAGCTTACTAATTAGCCTTACAAGCCTACTCCTTATAAACCAATTTGGCGATAACAGCCTCAACTTCTCATTAACTTTCTTCTCCGACTCCTTATCTACACCACTACTTATTCTAACCATATGACTCCTCCCCTTAATACTTATAGCTAGCCAGCATCACCTATCAAAAGAAAACCCAGCCCGAAAAAAATTCTTCATCTCAATACTAATCCTATTACAACTATTTCTAATTATGACATTCTCTGCTACAGAACTAATTCTCTTTTATATTATATTTGAAGCAACACTAGTTCCCACACTCATTATTATTACCCGATGAGGGAACCAAACAGAACGCCTAAATGCCGGTCTCTACTTCTTGTTTTATACACTAGCAGGATCCCTACCCTTACTAGTTGCACTAATCTATATTCAAAACACAATAGGATCCCTAAACTTCCTAATTCTACAATACTGAGTACAACCAATACCCAGCTCCTGATCCAACACCTTCATGTGACTAGCATGCATAATAGCCTTTATAGTAAAAATACCACTATACGGACTTCATCTCTGACTACCCAAAGCCCACGTAGAAGCCCCAATTGCAGGCTCCATAGTTCTTGCAGCAATCCTACTAAAACTAGGAGGATACGGCATGTTACGAATTACGCTTCTCCTAGATCCAATCACCGACTTTATAGCATACCCATTCATCATGCTATCACTATGAGGCATAATCATAACCAGCTCAATTTGCCTTCGTCAAACGGACCTGAAATCACTCATCGCGTACTCCTCTATTAGCCACATGGCACTTGTCATCGTTGCAATCCTAATCCAAACACCCTGAAGCTACATAGGAGCCACCGCCCTGATAATTGCCCACGGCCTTACATCCTCTATACTTTTCTGCCTAGCAAATTCTAACTACGAACGAATTCACAGCCGTACAATAATCTTAGCCCGCGGCCTACAAACACTTCTTCCACTAATAGCCACCTGATGACTCCTAGCAAGTCTAACCAACCTGGCTCTACCCCCAACAATCAACCTAATCGGAGAACTATTTGTAGTAATATCGACTTTTTCATGATCTAATATCACAATTATTCTAATAGGACTTAACATAGTAATCACTACTCTCTACACCCTCTATATACTAATCACAACACAACGGGGCAAATACACTCATCATATCAATAACATTTCACCTTCCTTCACACGAGAAAATGCACTCATATCACTACACATACTACCACTACTGCTTCTATCCCTAAACCCAAAAATTATCCTAGGACCCCTATACTGTAAATATAGTTTAAAAAAACATTAGATTGTGAATCTAACAATAGAAGCCTATCACCTTCTTATTTACCGAAAAAGTATGCAAGAACTGCTAATTCTATGCTCCCATGCCTGACAACATGGCTTTTTCAAACTTTTAAAGGATAGCAGTTATCCATTGGTCTTAGGAACCAAAAAATTGGTGCAACTCCAAATAAAAGTAATAAACCTGTTCCCATCCCTCACACTAACTACCCTAATCCTACTAACCGTACCCATCATGACAACTAGTCTTAGCACCCACAAATTCACCAATTACCCACTTTACGTAAAAACAACCATTTCATACGCCTTTATCACTAGTATAATTCCCACTATAATATTTATTCATACAGGACAAGAAATAATTATTTCAAACTGACACTGACTAACCATCCAAACCCTCAAACTATCTCTCAGCTTCAAAATAGATTACTTCTCGACAATATTTATCCCAGTATCACTATTCGTCACATGATCCATCATAGAATTCTCAATATGATACATACATTCCGACCCCAACATCAACCAATTTTTTAAGTACTTACTCTTATTTCTTATCACAATACTCATCCTCGTCACTGCAAATAACATCTTTCAACTATTCATTGGCTGAGAAGGAGTCGGAATTATATCATTTCTACTAATTGGATGGTGATACGGACGAGCAGACGCAAACACAGCAGCTCTACAAGCAATCCTATATAACCGCATTGGCGACATCGGATTTATCCTAGCAATAGCATGATTCCTAATTAACCTCAACACTTGAGACCTTCAACAAATCTTCTTACTAAAACCAGAGAACTCAAATCTACCTCTAATAGGACTAATTCTAGCCGCAACCGGAAAATCCGCACAATTTAGCCTGCACCCATGATTACCCTCCGCAATAGAGGGTCCGACACCTGTCTCAGCATTACTCCACTCAAGTACAATAGTAGTAGCAGGTATTTTCTTACTAATCCGCTTTTATCCATTAACAGAAAACAATAAACTCATCCAATCTACTATACTATGCCTAGGAGCCATTACCACACTATTTACAGCAATATGTGCCCTCACCCAAAATGACATTAAAAAAATCATCGCCTTCTCTACATCCAGCCAACTCGGCCTTATGATAGTAACAATTGGAATTAACCAGCCTCACCTAGCACTTCTTCACATCTGCACCCACGCTTTCTTCAAAGCCATATTATTTCTATGCTCCGGCTCCATCATCCACAATCTAAATAACGAACAAGATATTCGAAAAATAGGAGGCCTATTTAAAGCCATACCATTCACCGCAACAGCCCTTATTATTGGCAGCCTTGCACTAACAGGAATACCTTTCCTCACCGGATTCTACTCCAAAGATCTAATTATTGAATCCGCCAACACGTCATATACCAACGCCTGAGCCCTCTTAATAACACTAATCGCCATCTCCTTCACAGCTATCTACAGTACCCGTATTATTTTCTTCACACTCCTAGGACAACCCCGATTCCCAACCCTTATTTCTATTAATGAAAACAACCCATTCCTAATTAACTCAATTAAACGCTTACTAATCGGAAGTCTTTTCGCAGGATTCATCATTTCTAACAACATCCCCCCAACAACCATTCCCCAAACAACTATACCCTACTACCTAAAAATCACCGCCCTAACAATTACAATCCTAGGCTTTATTCTAGCACTAGAAATTAACAACATAACCCACTACTTAAAGTTCAATTACCCATCAAACATATTCAAATTTTCTAACCTACTAGGATATTATCCCACAGTCATACACCGCTTAACCCCCTATATAAATCTAACAATAAGCCAAAAATCAGCATCCTCCCTTCTAGACCTAACCTGACTAGAAACCATTATACCAAAAACCATCTCACTAACCCAAATAAAAACATCTATCATAATCACAAACCAAAAAGGCTTAATTAAATTATATTTCCTTTCCTTCCTAATTACGATTTTCACTAGCACAATTCTACTTAATTTCCACGAGTAATCTCTATAATCACCACTACACCAATTAATAAAGATCAACCAGTAACAATAACTAATCAAGTACCATAGCTGTACAAAGCAGCAATCCCCATGGCCTCCTCACTAAAAAACCCAGAATCCCCTGTATCATAAATTACCCAATCCCCCATACCATTAAACTTAAACACAATCTCCACCTCCTTATCCTTCAACACATAGTAAATTATAAAAAACTCCATCAACAAACCAGTAATAAACGTTCCTAAAACAACCTTATTAGAAACCCAAACCTCAGGATACTGCTCAGTAGCCATAGCTGTCGTATAACCAAAAACCACCATTATACCCCCTAAATAAACTAAAAAAACCATTAAACCTAAAAAAGAACCACCATAATTTAACACAATACCACACCCAACCCCACCACTCACAATCAATCCCAACCCCCCATAAATAGGCGAAGGTTTTGAAGAAAACCCTACAAAGCCCATCACAAAAATTACACTTAAAATAAATACAATGTACATAATCATTATTCCTGCATGGAATCTAACCATGACTAATGATATGAAAAACCATCGTTGTTATTCAACTACAAGAACACTAATGATCAACATCCGAAAAACTCACCCACTAATAAAAATCGTAAACAACGCACTCATTGACCTCCCAACTCCATCAAACATCTCATCATGATGAAACTTTGGATCCCTCCTAGGCACTTGCTTAGCTCTACAAATCTTAACAGGCCTATTCCTAGCAATACACTACACATCCGATACAACAATAGCATTCTCCTCTGTAACCCACATTTGTCGAGACGTAAAC
>NW_026291785.1:0-206612 GCF_023091745.1 Budorcas taxicolor
AACTCGAGAAAATCCAGGATGTTCTCCCCTCCAGGCGAGATGAGGCCCATTTCCGCTGAGGCGTCTCGAGGCTGATCACACCTCACCTCTGGAACTTCGAAAGGGTCCTTCACACCCTTGGTGCAAATCAAGAAGTTCCCCGACCTAGCCGTCTCCACTCGAGAGGAATCACGAGGGTCCCGCCCACATCCAGAGGAGCCCCGTTTCCGCCTCGTAGCTCGAGATGAGGGATCCTTTCCCTGCTTCGTCGGGAAAGAGTTCCCGGCATTCCCGTCGCATGTGAAGTGGAGGCCCTCTCAACAGGAACGGCGAGAGGAACTCCAGGGTCGTGCCACCATTCCAAGAGTCCCCCAGATGTCTCAGTCCATTCCAGAGGAACCTCTTTTCCCTTCAACGGCTCGTCTGTCACGCCGAGGATCGACTCCCACCAAGGTGGCACGTGGCACAGCCCTGTGGGAAAGCCTCGTGGGAAAGCCTCGAGGGACAGCCTCGAGGGAAAGCCACAGATCCCTTGATCCACGTGACAGGAAGCGTGACACTACTGCTGCAGCTCGGGAGGAAAGCGCACGTGCATGCCCCCACTCGAGACGAGGCCTGACTCCCCGGGGGAGACTCAGAAGCACCCCAAGATCCATGGCAACACTCGAGAGGAATCCTCAGGTTCCGGCCCCGACTCCACACAAGGACTGAGGCCCCGGCATGGACGGGAGAGGAATCCCGAGAGGTCCCCTAGCAACTCGCATGGGGACTGGCCTTTCCTGAGGCCACCAGAGCGGGTCCCTGAGGTCCCCGTCGTAACTCGAGAAGACCTGCCGCAACTCGAGAAAATCCAGGAGGTTCTCCCCTCCAGGCGAGATGAGGCCCATTTCCGCTGAGGCGTCTCGAGGCTGATCACACCTCACCTCTGGAACTTCGAAAGGGTCCTTCACACCCTTGGTGCAAATCAAGAAGTTCCCCGACCTAGCCGTCTCCACTCGAGAGGAATCACGAGGGTCCCGCCCACATCCAGAGGAGCCCCGTTTCCGCCTCGTAGCTCGAGATGAGGGATCCTTTCCCTGCTTCGTCGGGAAAGAGTTCCCGGCGTTCCCGTCGCATCTCAAGAGGAGGCCCTCTCAACAGGAACGGCGAGAGGAACTCCAGGGTCGTGCCACCATTCCAAGAGTCCCCCAGATGTCTCAGTCCATTCCAGAGGAACCTCTTTTCCCTTCACCGGCTCGTCTTTCACGCCGAGGATCGACTCCCACCAAGGTGGCACGTGGCACAGCCCTGTGGGAAAGCCTCGTGGGAAAGCCTCGAGGGACAGCCTCGAGGGAAAGCCACAGATCCCTTGATCCACGTGACAGGAAGCGTGACACTACTGCTGCAGCTCGGGAGGAAAGCGCACGTGCATGCCCCCACTCGAGACGAGGCCTGACTCCCCTGGGGAGACTCAGAAGCACCCCAAGATCCATGGCAACACTGGAGAGGAATCCTCAGGTTCCGGCCCGGACTCCACACAAGGACTGAGGCCCCGGCATGGACGGGAGAGGAATCCCGAGAGGTCCCCTAGCAACTCGCATGGGGACTGGCCTTTCCTGAGGCCACCAGAGCGGGTCCCTGAGGTCCCCGTCGTAACTCGAGAAGACCTGCCGCAACTCGAGAAAATCCATGAGGTTCTCCCCTCCAGGCGAGATGAGGCCCATTTCCGCTGAGGCATCTCGAGGCTGATCACACCTCACCTCTGGAACTTCGAAAGGTCCTTCACAACCTTGGTGCAAATCAAGAAGTTGCCCGACCAGCCGTCTCCACTCGAGAGGAATCACGAGGGTCCCGCCCACATCCAGAGGAGCCCCGTTTCCTCCTCGTAGCTCGAGATGAGGGATCCTTTCCCTGCTTCGTCGGGAAAGAGTTCCCGGCGTTCCCGTCGCATCTCAAGAGGAGGCCCTCTCAACAGGAACGGCGAGAGGAACTCCAGGGTCGTGCCACCATTCCAAGAGTCCCCCAGATGTCTCAGTCCATTCCAGAGGAACCTCTTTTCCCTTCACCGGCTCGTCTTTCACGCCGAGGATCGACTCCCACCAAGGTGGCACGTGGCACAGCCCTGTGGGAAAGCCTCGTGGGAAAGCCTCGAGGGACAGCCTCGAGGGAAAGCCACAGATCCCTTGATCCACGTGACAGGAAGCGTGACACTACTGCTGCAGCTCGGGAGGAAAGCGCACGTGCATGCGCCCACTCGAGACGAGGCCTGACTCCCCTGGGGAGACTCAGAAGCACCCCAAGATCCATGGCAACACTGGAGAGGAATCCTCAGGTTCCGGCCCCGACTCCACACAAGGACTGAGACCCCGGCATGGACGGGAGAGGAATCCCGAGAGGTCCCCTAGCAACTCGCATGGGGACTGGCCTTTCCTGAGGCCACCAGAGCGGGTCCCTGAGGTCCCCGTCGTAACTCGAGAAGACCTGCCGCAACTCGAGAAAATCCAGGAGGTTCTCCCCTCCAGGCGAGATGAGGCCCATTTCCGCTGAGGCGTCTCGAGGCTGATCACACCTCAACTCTGGAACTTCGAAAGGGTCCTTCACACCCTTGGTGCAAATAAAGAAGTTGCCCGACCTAGCCGTCTCCACTCGAGAGGAATCACGAGGGTCCCGCCCACATCCAGAGGAGCCCCGTTTCCTCCTCGTAGCTCGAGATGAGGGATCCTTTCCCTGCTTCGTCGGGAAAGAGTTCCCGGCGTTCCCGTCGCATCTCAAGAGGAGGTCCTCTCAACAGGAACGGCGAGAGGAACTCCAGGGTCGTGCCACCATTCCAAGAGTCCCCCAGATGTCTCAGTCCATTCCAGAGGAACCTCTTTTCCCTTCACCGGCTCGTCTTTCACGCCGAGGATCGACACCCACCAAGGTGGCACGTGGCACAGCCCTGTGGGAAAGCCTCGAGGGACAGCCTCGAGGGAAAGCCACAGATCCCTTGATCCACGTGACAGGAAGCGTGACACTACTGCTGCAGCTCGGGAGGAAAGCGCACGTGCATGCCCCCACTCGAGACGAGGCCTGACTCCCCTGGGGAGACTCAGAAGCACCCCAAGATCCATGGCAACACTGGAGAGGAATCCTCAGGTTCCGGCCCCGACTCCACACAAGGACTGAGGCCCCGGCATGGACGGGAGAGGAATCCCGAGAGGTCCCCTAGCAACTCGCATGGGGACTGGCCTTTCCTGAGGCCACCAGAGCGGGTCCCTGAGGTCCCCGTCGTAACTCGAGAAGACCTGCCGCAACTCGAGAAAATCCAGGAGGTTCTCCCCTCCAGGCGAGATGAGGCCCATTTCCGCTGAGGCGTCTCGAGGCTGATCACACCTCACCTCTGGAACTTCGAAAGGGTCCTTCACACCCTTGGTGCAAATAAAGAAGTTGCCCGACCTAGCCGTCTCCACTCGAGAGGAATCACGACGGTCCCGCCCACATCCAGAGGAGCCCCGTTTCCGCCTCGTAGCTCGAGATGAGGGATCCTTTCCCTGCTTCGTCGGGAAAGAGTTCCCGGCGTTCCCGTCGCATCTCAACAGGAGGCCCTCTCAACAGGAACGGCGAGAGGAACTCCAGGGTCGTGCCACCATTCCAAGAGTCCCCCAGATGTCTCAGTCCATTCCAGAGGAACCTCTTTTCCCTTCACCGGCTCGTCTTTCACGCCGAGGATCGACACCCACCAAGGTGGCACGTGGCACAGCCCTGTGGGAAAGCCTCGTGGGAAAGCCTCGAGGGACAGCCTCGAGGGAAAGCCACAGATCCCTTGATCCACGTGACAGGAAGCGTGACACTACTGCTGCAGCTCGGGAGGAAAGCGCACGTGCATGCCCCCACTCGAGACGAGGCCTGACTCCCCTGGGGAGACTCAGAAGCACCCCAAGATCCATGGCAACACTGGAGAGGAATCCTCAGGTTCCGGCCCCGACTCCACACAAGGACTGAGGCCCCGGCATGGACGGGAGAGGAATCCCGAGAGGTCCCCTAGCAACTCGCATGGGGACTGGCCTTTCCTGAGGCCACCAGAGCGGGTCCCTGAGGTCCCCGTCGTAACTCGAGAAGACCTGCCGCAACTCGAGAAAATCCAGGAGGTTCTCCCCTCCAGGCGAGATGAGGCCCATTTCCGCTGAGGCGTCTCGAGGCTGATCACACCTCACCTCTGGAACTTCGAAAGGGTCCTTCACACCCTTGGTGCAAATCAAGAAGTTCCCCGACATACCCGTCTCCACTCGAGAGGAATCACGAGGGTCCCGCCCACATCCAGAGGAGCCCCGTTTCCCCCTCGTAGCTCGAGATGAGGGATCCTTTCCCTGCTTCGTCGGGAAAGAGTTCCCGGCGTTCCCGTCGCATCTCAAGAGGAGGCCCTCTCAACAGGAATGGCGAGAGGAACTCCAGGGTCGTGCCACCATTCCAAGAGTCCCCCAGATGTCTCAGTCCATTCCAGAGGAACCTCTTTTCCCTTCACCGGCTCGTCTTTCACGCCGAGGATCGACTCACACCAAGGTGGCACGTGGCACATCCCTGTGGGAAAGCCTCGTGGGAAAGCCTCGAGTGACAGCCTCGAGGGAAAGCCACAGATCCCTTGATCCACGTGACAGGAAGCGTGACACTACTGCTACAGCTCAGGAGGAAAGCGCACGTGCATGCCCCCACTCGAGACGAGGCCTGACTCCCCTGGGGAGACTCAGAAGCACCCCAAGATCCATGGCAACACTGGAGAGGAATCCTTAGGTTCCGGCCCGGACTCCACACAAGGTCTTAGGCCTCGGCATGGACGGGAGGGGAATCCCGAGATGGCCCCTAGCAACTAAATGGGGACTGGCCTTTCCTGAGGCCACCAGAGCGGGTCCCTGAGGTCCCCGTCGTAACTCGAGAAGACCTGCCGCAACTCGAGAAAATCCAGGAGGTTCTCCCCTCCAGGCGAGATGAGGCCCATTTCCGCTGAGGCGTCTCGAGGCTGATCACACCTCACCTCTGGAACTTCGAAAGGGTCCTTCACACCCTTGGTGCAAATCAAGAAGTTCCCCGACCTATCCGTCTCCACTCGAGAGGAATCACGAGGGTCCCGCCCACATCCAGAGGAGCCCCGTTTCCGCCTCGTAGCTCGAGATGAGGGATCCTTTCCCTGCTTCGTCGGGAAAGAGTTCCCGGCGTTCCCGTCGCATCTCAAGAGGAGGCCCTCTCAACAGGAACGGCGAGAGGAACTCCAGGGTCGTGCCACCTTTCCAAGAGTCCCCCAGATGTCTCAGTCCATTCCAGAGGAACCTCTTTTCCCTTCACCGGCTCGTCTTTCACGCCGAGGATCGACTCCCACCAAGGTGGCACGTGGCACAGCCCTGTGGGAAAGCCTCGTGGGAAAGCCTCGAGGGACAGCCTCGAGGGAAAGCCACAGATCCCTTGATCCACGTGACAGGAAGCGTGACACTACTGCTGCAGCTCGGGAGGAAAGCGCACGTGCATGCCCCCACTCGAGACGAGGCCTGACTCCCCTGGGGAGACTCAGAAGCACCCCAAGATCCATGGCAACACTGGAGAGGAATCCTCAGGTTCCGGCCCCGACTCCACACAAGGACTGAGGCCCCGGCATGGACGGGAGAGGAATCCCGAGAGGTCCCCTAGCAACTCGCATGGGGACTGGCCTTTCCTGAGGCCACCAGAGCGGGTCCCTGAGGTCCCCGTCGTAACTCGAGAAGACCTGCCGCAACTCGAGAAAATCCAGGAGGTTCTCCCCTCCAGGCGAGATGAGGCCCATTTCCGCTGAGGCGTCTCGAGGCTGATCACACCTCACCTCTGTAACTTCGAAAGGGTCCTTCACACCCTTGGTGCAAATCAAGAAGTTCCCCGACCTAGCCGTCTCCACTCGAGAGGAATCACGAGGGTCCCGCCCACTTCCAGAGGAGCCCCGTTTCCGCCTCGTAGCTCGAGATGAGGGATCCTTTCCCTGCTTCGTCGGGAAAGAGTTCCCGGCGTTCCCTTCGCATCTCAAGAGGAGGCCCTCTCAACAGGAACGGCGAGAGGAACTCCAGGGTCGTGCCACCATTCCAAGAGTCCCCCAGATGTCTCAGTCCATTCCAGAGGAACCTCTTTTCCCTTCACCGGCTCGTCTTTCACGCCGAGGATCGACTCCCACCAAGGTGGCACGTGGCACAGCCCTGTGGGAAAGCCTCGTGGGAAAGCCTCGAGGGACAGCCTCGAGGGAAAGCCACAGATCCCTTGATCCACGTGACAGGAAGCGTGACACTACTGCTGCAGCTCGGGAGGAAAGCGCACGTGCATGCCCCCACTCGAGACGAGGCCTGACTCCCCTGGGGAGACTCAGAAGCACCCCAAGTTCCATGGCAACACTGGAGAGGAATCCTCAGGTTCCGGCCCCGACTCCACACAAGGACTGAGGCCCCGGCATGGACGGGAGAGGAATCCCGAGAGGTCCCCTAGCAACTCGCATGGGGACTGGCCTTTCCTGAGGCCACCAGAGCGGGTCCCTGAGGTCCCCGTCGTAACTCGAGAAGACCTGCCGCAACTAGAGAAAATCCAGGACGTTCTCCCCTCCAGGCGAGATGAGGCCCATTTCCGCTGAGGCGTCTCGAGGCTGATCACACCTCACCTCTGAAACTTCGAAAGGGTCCTTCACACCCTTGGTGCAGATCAAGAAGTTCCCCGACCTAGCCGTCTCCACTCGAGAGGAATCACGAGGGTCCCGCCCACATCCAGAGGAGCCCCGTTTCCGCCTCGTAGCTCGAGATGAGGGATCCTTTCCCTGCTTCGTCGGGAAAGAGTTCCCGGCGTTCCCGTCGCATCTCAAGAGGAGGCCCTCTCAACAGGAACGGCGAGAGGAACTCCAGGGTCGTGCCACCATTCCAAGAGTCCCCCAGATGTCTCAGTCCATTCCAGAGGAACCTCTTTTCCCTTCACCGGCTCGTCTTTCACGCCGAGGATCGACTCACACCAAGGTGGCACGTGGCACAGCCCTGTGGGAAAGCCTCGTGGGAAAGCCTCGAGGGACAGCCTCGAGGGAAAGCCACAGATCCCTTGATCCACGTGACAGGAAGCGTGACACTACTGCTGCAGCTCGGGAGGAAAGCGCACGTGCATGCCCCCACTCGAGACGAGGCCTGACTCCCCTGGGGAGACTCAGAAGCACCCCAAGATCCATGGCAACACTGGAGAGGAATCCTCAGGTTCCGGCCCCGACTCCACACAAGGACTGAGGCCCCGGCATGGACGGGAGAGGAATCCCGAGAGGTCCCCTAGCAACTCGCATGGGGACTGGCCTTTCCTGAGGCCACCAGAGCGGGTCCCTGAGGTCCCCGTCGTAACTCGAGAAGACCTGCCGCAACTCGAGAAAATCCAGGAGGTTCTGCCCTCCAGGCGAGATGAGGCCCATTTCCGCTGAGGCGTCTCGAGGCTGATCACACCTCACCTCTGGAACTTCGAAAGGGTCCTTCACACCCTTGGTGCAAATCAAGAAGTTCCCCGACATACCCGTCTCCACTCGAGAGGAATCACGAGGGTCCCGCCCACATCCAGAGGAGCCCCGTTTCCCCCTCATAGCTCGAGATGAGGGATCCTTTCCCTGCTTCGTCGGGAAAGAGTTCCCGGCGTTCCCGTCGCATCTCAAGAGGAGGCCCTCTCAACAGGAATGGCGAGAGGAACTCCAGGGTCGTGCCACCATTCCAAGAGTCCCCCAGATGTCTCAGTCCATTCCAGAGGAACCTCTTTTCCCTTCACCGGCTCGTCTTTCACGCCGAGGATCGACTCACACCAAGGTGGCACGTGGCACATCCCTGTGGGAAAGCCTCGTGGGAAAGCCTCGAGGGACAGCCTCGAGGGAAAGCCACAGATCCCTTGATCCACGTGACAGGAAGCGTGACACTACTGCTACAGCTCAGGAGGAAAGCGCACGTGCATGCCCCCACTCGAGACGAGGCCTGACTCCCCTGGGGAGACTCAGAAGCACCCCAAGATCCATGGCAACACTGGAGAGGAATCCTTAGGTTCCGGCCCGGACTCCACACAAGGTCTTAGGCCTCGGCATGGACGGGAGGGGAATCCCGAGATGGCCCCTAGCAACTAAATGGGGACTGGCCTTTCCTGAGGCCACCAGAGCGGGTCCCTGAGGTCCCCGTCGTAACTCGAGAAGACCTGCCGCAACTCGAGAAAATCCAGGAGGTTCTCCCCTCCAGGCGAGATGAGGCCCATTTCCGCTGAGGCGTCTCGAGGCTGATCACACCTCACCTCTGGAACTTCGAAAGGGTCCTTCACACCCTTGGTGCAAATCAAGAAGTTCCCCGACCTATCCGTCTCCACTCGAGAGGAATCACGAGGGTCCCGCCCACATCCAGAGGAGCCCCGTTTCCGCCTCGTAGCTCGAGATGAGGGATCCTTTCCCTGCTTCGTCGGGAAAGAGTTCCCGGCGTTCCCGTCGCATCTCAAGAGGAGGCCCTCTCAACAGGAACGGCGAGAGGAACTCCAGGGTCGTGCCACCTTTCCAAGAGTCCCCCAGATGTCTCAGTCCATTCCAGAGGAACCTCTTTTCCCTTCACCGGCTCGTCTTTCACGCCGAGGATCGACTCCCACCAAGGTGGCACGTGGCACAGCCCTGTGGGAAAGCCTCGTGGGAAAGCCTCGAGGGACAGCCTCGAGGGAAAGCCACAGATCCCTTGATCCACGTGACAGGAAGCGTGACACTACTGCTGCAGCTCGGGAGGAAAGCGCACGTGCATGCCCCCACTCGCGACGAGGCCTGACTCCCCTGGGGAGACTCAGAAGCACCCCAAGATCCATGGCAACACTGGAGAGGAATCCTCAGGTTCCGGCCCCGACTCCACACAAGGACTGAGGCCCCGGCATGGACGGGAGAGGAATCCCGAGAGGTCCCCTAGCAACTCGCATGGGGACTGGCCTTTCCTGAGGCCACCAGAGCGGGTCCCTGAGGTCCCCGTCGTAACTCGAGAAGACCTGCCGCAACTCGAGAAAATCCAGGAGGTTCTCCCCTCCAGGCGAGATGAGGCCCATTTCCGCTGAGGCGTCTCGAGGCTGATCACACCTCACCTCTGGAACTTCGAAAGGGTCCTTCACACCCTTGGTGCAAATCAAGAAGTTCCCCGACCTAGCCGTCTCCACTCGAGAGGAATCACGAGGGTCCCGCCCACTTCCAGAGGAGCCCCGTTTCCGCCTCGTAGCTCGAGATGAGGGATCCTTTCCCTGCTTCGTCGGGAAAGAGTTCCCGGCGTTCCCTTCGCATCTCAAGAGGAGGCCCTCTCAACAGGAACGGCGAGAGGAACTCCAGGGTCGTGCCACCATTCCAAGAGTCCCCCAGATGTCTCAGTCCATTCCAGAGGAACCTCTTTTCCCTTCACCGGCTCGTCTTTCACGCCGAGGATCGACTCCCACCAAGGTGGCACGTGGCACAGCCCTGTGGGAAAGCCTCGTGGGAAAGCCTCGAGGGACAGCCTCGAGGGAAAGCCACAGATCCCTTGATCCACGTGACAGGAAGCGTGACACTACTGCTGCAGCTCGGGAGGAAAGCGCACGTGCATGCCCCCACTCGAGACGAGGCCTGACTCCCCTGGGGAGACTCAGAAGCACCCCAAGTTCCATGGCAACACTGGAGAGGAATCCTCAGGTTCCGGCCCCGACTCCACACAAGGACTGAGGCCCCGGCATGGACGGGAGAGGAATCCCGAGAGGTCCCCTAGCAACTCGCATGGGGACTGGCCTTTCCTGAGGCCACCAGAGCGGGTCCCTGAGGTCCCCGTCGTAACTCGAGAAGACCTGCCGCAACTAGAGAAAATCCAGGACGTTCTCCCCTCCAGGCGAGATGAGGCCCATTTCCGCTGAGGCGTCTCGAGGCTGATCACACCTCACCTCTGAAACTTCGAAAGGGTCCTTCACACCCTTGGTGCAGATCAAGAAGTTCCCCGACCTAGCCGTCTCCACTCGAGAGGAATCACGAGGGTCCCGCCCACATCCAGAGGAGCCCCGTTTCCGCCTCGTAGCTCGAGATGAGGGATCCTTTCCCTGCTTCGTCGGGAAAGAGTTCCCGGCGTTCCCGTCGCATCTCAAGAGGAGGCCCTCTCAACAGGAACGGCGAGAGGAACTCCAGGGTCGTGCCACCATTCCAAGAGTCCCCCAGATGTCTCAGTCCATTCCAGAGGAACCTCTTTTCCCTTCACCGGCTCGTCTTTCACGCCGAGGATCGACTCACACCAAGGTGGCACGTGGCACAGCCCTGTGGGAAAGCCTCGTGGGAAAGCCTCGAGGGACAGCCTCGAGGGAAAGCCACAGATCCCTTGATCCACGTGACAGGAAGCGTGACACTACTGCTGCAGCTCGGGAGGAAAGCGCACGTGCATGCCCCCACTCGAGACGAGGCCTGACTCCCCTGGGGAGACTCAGAAGCACCCCAAGATCCATGGCAACACTGGAGAGCAATCCTCAGGTTCCGGCCCCGACTCCACACAAGGACTGAGGCCCCGGCATGGACGGGAGAGGAATCCCGAGAGGTCCCCTAGCAACACGCATGGGGACTGGCCTTTCCTGAGGCCACCAGAGCGGGTCCCTGTGGTCCCCGTCGTAACTCGAGAAGACCTGCCGCAACTCGAGAAAATCCAGGAGGTTCTCCCCTCCAGGCGAGATGAGGCCCATTTCCGCTGAGGCGTCTCGAGGCTGATCACACCTCACCTCTGGAACTTCGAAAGGGTCCTTCACACCCTTGGTGCAAATCAAGAAGTTCCCCGACATACCCGTCTCCACTCGAGAGGAATCACGAGGGTCCCGCCCACATCCAGAGGAGCCCCGTTTCCGCCTCGTAGCTCGAGATGAGGGATCCTTTCCCTGCTTCGTCGGGAAAGAGTTCCCGGCGTTCCCGTCGCATCTCAAGAGGAGGCCCTCTCAACAGGAACGGCGAGAGGAACTCCAGGGTCGTGCCACCATTCCAAGAGTCCCCCAGATGTCTCAGTCCATTCCAGAGGAACCTCTTTTCCCTTCACCGGCTCGTCTTTCACGCCGAGGATCGCCTCACACCAAGGTGGGACGTGGCACAGCCCTGTGGGAAAGCCTCGTGGGAAAGCCTCGAGGGACAGCCTCGAGGGAAAGCCACAGATCCCTTGATCCACGTGACAGGAAGCGTGACACTACTGCTGCAGCTCGGGAGGAAAGCGCACGTGCATGCCCCCACTCGCGACGAGGCCTGACTCCCCTGGGGAGACTCAGAAGCACCCCAAGATCCAAGGCAACACTGGAGAGGAATCCTCATTTTCCGGCCCCGTCTTCACACAAGGACTGAGGCCCCGGCATGGACGGGAGAGGAATCCCAAGAGGTCCCCTAGCAACTCGCATGGGGACTGGCCTTTCCTGAGGCCACCAGAGCGGGTCCCTGAGGTCCCCGTGGTAACTCAAGAAGACCTGCCGCAACTCGAGAAAATCCAGGAGGTTTTCCCCTCCAGGCGAGATGAGGCCCAATTCCGCTGAGGCGTCTCGTGGCTGATCACACCTCACCTCTGGAACTGCCAAAGGGTCCTTCACACCCTTGGTGCAAATCAAGAAGTTCCCCGACCTAGCCGTCTCCACTCGAGAGGAATCACGAGGGTCCCGCCCACATCCAGAGGAGCCCCGTTTCCGCCTCGTAGCTCGAGATGAGGGATCCTTTCCCTGCTTCGTCGGGAAAGAGTTCACGGTGTTCCCGTCGCATCTCAAGAGGAGGCCCTCTCAACAGGAACGGCGAGAGGAACTCCAGGGTCGTGCCACCATCCCAAGAGTCCCCCAGATGTCTCAGTCCATTCCAGAGGAACCTCTTTTCCCTTCACCGGCTCGTCTTTCACGCCGAGGATCGACTCACACCAAGGTGGCACGTGGCACAGCCCTGTGGGAAAGCCTCGTGGGAAAGCCTCGAGGGACAGCCTCGAGGGAAAGCCACAGATCCCTTGATCCACGTGACAGGAAGCGTGACACTACTGCTGCAGCTCGGGAGGGAAGCGCACGTGCATGCCCCCACTCGAGACGAGGCCTGACTCCCCTGGGGAGACTCAGAAGCACCCCAGGATCCATGGCAACACTGGAGAGGAATCCTCAGGTTCCGGCCCCGACTCCACACAAGGACTGAGGCCCCGGCATGGACGGGAGAGGAATCCCGAGAGGCCCCCTAGCAACTCGCATGGGGACTGGCCTTTCCTGAGGCCACCAGAGCGGGTCCCTGAGGTCCCCGTCGTAACTCGAGAAGACCTGCCGCAACTCGAGAAAATCCAGGAGGTTCTCCCCTCCAGGCGAGATGAGGCCCATTTCCGCTGAGGCGTCTCGAGGCTGATCACACCTCACCTCTGGAACTTCGAAAGGGTCCTTCACACCCTTGGTGCAAATCAAGAAGTTCCCCGACCTAGCCGTCTAAACTCGAGAGGAATCACGAGGGTCCCGCCCACATCCAGAGGAGCCCCGTTTCCGCCTCGTAGCTCGAGATGTGGGATCCTTTCCCTGTTTCATCGGGAAAGAGTTCCCGGCATTCCCGTCGCATCTCAAGAGGAGGCCCTCTCAACAGGAACGGCGAGAGGAACTCCAGGGTCGTGCCACCATTCCAAGAGTCCCCCAGATGTCTCAGTCCATTCCAGAGGAACCTCTTTTCCCTTCACCGGCTCGTCTTTCACGCCGAGGATCGACTCACACCAAGGTGGCACGTGGCACAGCCCTGTGGGAAAGCCTCGTGGGAAAGCCTCGAGGGACAGCCTCGAGGGAAAGCCACAGATCCCTTGATCCACGTGACAGGAAGCGTGACACTACTGCTGCAGCTCGGGAGGGAAGCCCACGTGCATGCCACCACTCGAGACGAGGCCTGACTCCCCTGGGGAGACTCAGAAGCACCCCAGGATCCATGGCAACACTGGAGAGGAATCCTCAGGTTCCGGCCCCGACCCCACACAAGGACTGAGGCCCCGGCATGGACGGGAGAGGAATCCCGAGAGGCCCCCTAGCAACTCGCATGGTGACTGGCCTTTCCTGAGGCCACCAGAGCGGGTCCCTGAGGTCCCCGTCGTAACTCGAGAAGACCTGCCGCAACTCGAGAAAATCCAGGAGGTTCTCCCCTCCAGGCGAGATGAGGCCCATTTCCGCTGAGGCGTCTCGAGGCTGATCACACCTCACCTCTGGAACTGCCAAATGGTCCTACACACCCTTGGTGCAAATCAAGAAGTTCCCCGACCTAGCCGTCTCCACTCGAGAGGAATCACGAGGGTCCCGCCCACATCCAGAGGAGCCCCGTTTCCGCCTCGTAGCTCGAGATGAGGGATCCTTTCCCTGCTTCGTCGGGAAAGAGTTCCCGGCGTTCCCGTCGCATCTCAAGAGGAGGCCCTCTCAACAGGAACGGCGAGAGGAACTCCAGGGTCGTGCCACCATCCCAAGAGTCCCCCAGATGTCTCAGTCCATTCCAGAGGAACCTCTTTTCCCTTCACCGGCTCGTCATTCACGCCGAGGATCGACTCACACCAAGGTGGCACGTGGCACAGCCCTGTGGGAAAGCCTCGTGGGAAAGCCTCGAGGGACAGCCTCGAGGGAAAGCCACAGATCCCTTGATCCACGTGACAGGAAGCGTGACACTACTGCTGCAGCTCGGGAGGGAAGCGCACGTGCATGCCCCCACTCGATACGAGGCCTGACTCCCCTGGGGAGACTCAGAAGCACCCCAGGATCCATGGCAACACTGGAGAGGAATCCTCAGGTTCCGGCCCCGACTCCACACAAGGACTGAGGCAACGGCATGGACGGGAGAGGAATCCCGAGAGGCCCCCTAGCAACTCGCATGGGGACTGGCCTTTCCTGAGGCCACCAGAGCGGGTCCCTGAGGTCCCCGTCGTAACTCGAGAAGACCTGCCGCAACTCGAGAAAATCCAGGAGGTTCTCCCCTCCAGGCGAGATGAGGCCCATTTCCGCTGAGGCGTCTCGAGGCTGATCACACCTCACCTCTGGAACTTCGAAAGGGTCCTTCACACCCTTGGTGCAAATCAAGAAGTTCCCCGACCTAGCCGTCTCCACTCGAGAGGAATCACGAGGGTCCCGCCCACATCCAGAGGAGCCCCGTTTCCGCCTCGTAGCTCGAGATGTGGGATCCTTTCCCTGCTTCATCGGGAAAGAGTTCCCGGCATTCCCGTCGCATCTCAAGAGGAGGCCCTCTCAACAGGAACGGCGAGAGGAACTCCAGGGTCGTGCCACCTTTCCAAGAGTCCCCCAGATGTCTCAGTCCATTCCAGAGGAACCTCTTTTCCCTTCACCGGCTCGTCTTTCACGCCGAGGATCGACTCACACCAAGGTGGCACGTGGCACAGCCCTGTGGGAAAGCCTCGTGGGAAAGCCTCGAGGGACAGCCTCGAGGGAAAGCCACAGATCCCTTGATCCACGTGACAGGAAGCGTGACACTACTGCTGCAGCTCGGGAGGAAAGCACACGTGCATGCCCCCACTCGAGACGAGGCCTGACTCCCCTGGGGAGACTCAGAAGCACCCCAAGATCCATGGCAACACTGGAGAGGAATCCTCAGGTTCCGGCCCCGACTCCACACAAGGACTGAGGCCCCGGCATGGACGGGAGAGGAATCCCGAGAGGTCCCCTAGCAACTCGCATGGGGACTGGCCTTTCCTGAGGCCACCAGAGCGGGTCCCTGAGGTCCCCATCGTAACTCGAGAAGACCTGCCGCAACTCGAGAAAATCCAGGAGGTTCTCCCCTCCAGGCGAGATGAGGCCCATTTCCGCTGAGGCGTCTCGAGGCTGATCACACCTCACCTCTGGAACTTCGAAAGGGTCCTTCACACCCTTGGTGCAAATCAAGAAGTTCCCCGACATACCCGTCTCCACTCCAGAGGAATCACGAGGGTCCCACCCACATCCAGAGTAGCCCCGTTTCCGCCTCGTAGCTCGAGATGAGGGATCCTTTCCCTTCTTCGTCGGGAAAGAGTTCCCGGCGTTCCCGTCGCATCTCAAGAGGAGGCCCTCTCAACAGGAACGGCGAGAGGAACTCCAGGGTCGTGCCACCATTCCAAGAGTCCCCCAGATGTCTCAGTCCATTCCAGAGGAACCTCTTTTCCCTTCACCGGCTCGCCTTTCACGCCGAGGATCGACTCACACCAAGGTGGCACGTGGCACAGCCCTGTGGGAAAGCCTCGTGGGAAAGCCTCGAGGGACAGCCTCGAGGGAAAGCCACAGATCCCTTGATCCACGAGACAGGAAGCGTGACACTACTGCTGCTGCTCCGTAGGAAAGCGCACGTGCATGCCCCCACTCGAGACGAGGCCTGACTCCCCTGGGGAGACTCAGAAGCACCCCAGGATCCATGGCAACACTGGAGAGGAATCCTCAGGTTCCGGCCCCGACCCCACACAAGGACTGAGGCCCCGGCATGGACGGGAGAGGAATCCCGAGAGGCCCCCTAGCAACTCGCATGGTGACTGGCCTTTCCTGAGGCCACCAGAGCGGGTCCCTGAGGTCCCCGTCGTAACTCGAGAAGACCTGCCGCAACTCGAGAAAATCCAGGAGGTTCTCCCCTCCAGGCGAGATGAGGCCCATTTCCGCTGAGGCGTCTCGAGGCTGATCACACCTCACCTCTGGAACTGCCAAAGGGTCCTACACACCCTTGGTGCAAATCAAGAAGTTCCCCGACCTAGCCGTCTCCACTCGAGAGGAATCACGAGGGTCCCGCCCACATCCAGAGGAGCCCCGTTTCCGCCTCGTAGCTCGAGATGAGGGATCCTTTCCCTGCTTCGTCGGGAAAGAGTTCCCGGCGTTCCCGTCGCATCTCAAGAGGAGGCCCTCTCAACAGGAACGGCGAGAGGAACTCCAGGGTCGTGCCACCATCCCAAGAGTCCCCCAGATGTCTCAGTCCATTCCAGAGGAACCTCTTTTCCCTTCACCGGCTCGTCATTCACGCCGAGGATCGACTCACACCAAGGTGGCACGTGGCACAGCCCTGTGGGAAAGCCTCGTGGGAAAGCCTCGAGGGACAGCCTCGAGGGAAAGCCACAGATCCCTTGATCCACGTGACAGGAAGCGTGACACTACTGCTGCAGCTCGGGAGGGAAGCGCACGTGCATGCCCCCACTCGATACGAGGCCTGACTCCCCTGGGGAGACTCAGAAGCACCCCAGGATCCATGGCAACACTGGAGAGGAATCCTCAGGTTCCGGCCCCGACTCCACACAAGGACTGAGGCAACGGCATGGACGGGAGAGGAATCCCGAGAGGCCCCCTAGCAACTCGCATGGGGACTGGCCTTTCCTGAGGCCACCAGAGCGGGTCCCTGAGGTCCCCGTCGTAACTCGAGAAGACCTGCCGCAACTCGAGAAAATCCAGGAGGTTCTCCCCTCCAGGCGAGATGAGGCCCATTTCCGCTGAGGCGTCTCGAGGCTGATCACACCTCACCTCTGGAACTTCGAAAGGGTCCTTCACACCCTTGGTGCAAATCAAGAAGTTCCCCGACCTAGCCGTCTCCACTCGAGAGGAATCACGAGGGTCCCGCCCACATCCAGAGGAGCCCCGTTTCCGCCTCGTAGCTCGAGATGTGGGATCCTTTCCCTGCTTCATCGGGAAAGAGTTCCCGGCATTCCCGTCGCATCTCAAGAGGAGGCCCTCTCAACAGGAACGGCGAGAGGAACTCCAGGGTCGTGCCACCTTTCCAAGAGTCCCCCAGATGTCTCAGTCCATTCCAGAGGAACCTCTTTTCCCTTCACCGGCTCGTCTTTCACGCCGAGGATCGACTCACACCAAGGTGGCACGTGGCACAGCCCTGTGGGAAAGCCTCGTGGGAAAGCCTCGAGGGACAGCCTCGAGGGAAAGCCACAGATCCCTTGATCCACGTGACAGGAAGCGTGACACTACTGCTGCAGCTCGGGAGGAAAGCACACGTGCATGCCCCCACTCGAGACGAGGCCTGACTCCCCTGGGGAGACTCAGAAGCACCCCAAGATCCATGGCAACACTGGAGAGGAATCCTCAGGTTCCGGCCCCGACTCCACACAAGGACTGAGGCCCCGGCATGGACGGGAGAGGAATCCCGAGAGGTCCCCTAGCAACTCGCATGGGGACTGGCCTTTCCTGAGGCCACCAGAGCGGGTCCCTGAGGTCCCCGTCGTAACTCGAGAAGACCTGCCGCAACTCGAGAAAATCCAGGAGGTTCTCCCCTCCAGGCGAGATGAGGCCCATTTCCGCTGAGGCGTCTCGAGGCTGATCACACCTCACCTCTGGAACTTCGAAAGGGTCCTTCACACCCTTGGTGCAAATCAAGAAGTTCCCCGATCTAGCCGTCTCCACTCGAGAGGAATCACGAGGGTCCCGCCCACATCCAGAGGAGCCCCGTTTCCGCCTCGTAGCTCGAGATGAGGGATCCTTTCCCTGCTTCGTCGGGAAAGAGTTCCCGGCGTTCCCGTCGCATCTCAAGAGGAGGCCCTCTCAACAGGAACGGCGAGAGGAACTCCAGGGTCGTGCCACCATTCCAAGAGTCCCCCAGATGTCTCAGTCCATTCCAGAGGAACCTCTTTTCCCTTCACCGGCTCATCTTTCACGCCGAGGATCGACTCACACCAAGGTGGCACGTGGCACAGCCCTGTGGGAAAGCCTCGTGGGAAAGCCTCGAGGGACAGCCTCGAGGGAAAGCCACAGATCCCTTGATCCACGTGACAGGAAGCGTGACACTACTGCTGCAGCTCGGGAGGGAAGCGCACGTGCATGCACCCACTCGAGACGAGGCCTGACTCCCCTGGGGAGACTCAGAAGCACCCCAGGATCCATGGCAACACTGGAGAGGAATCCTCAGGTTCCGGCTCCGACTCCACACAAGGACTGAGGCCCCGGCATGGACGAGAGAGGAATCCCGAGAGGCCCCCTAGCAACTCGCATGGTGACTGGCCTTTCCTGAGGCCACCAGAGGGGGTCCCTGAGGTCCCCGTCATAACTCGAGAAGACCTGCCGCAACTCGAGAAAATCCAGGAGGTTCTCCCCTCCAGGCGAGATGAGGCCCATTTCCGCTGAGGCGTCTCGAGGCTGATCACACCTCACCTCTGGAACTTCGAAAGGGTCCTTCACACCCTTGGTGCAAATCAAGAAGTTCCCCGACATACCCGTCTCCACTCCAGAGGAATCACGAGGGTCCCACCCACATCCAGAGTAGCCCCGTTTCCGCCTCGTAGCTCGAGATGAGGGATCCTTTCCCTTCTTCGTCGGGAAAGAGTTCCCGGCGTTCCCGTCGCATCTCAAGAGGAGGCCCTCTCAACAGGAACGGCGAGAGGAACTCCAGGGTCGTGCCACCATTCCAAGAGTCCCCCAGATGTCTCAGTCCATTCCAGAGGAACCTCTTTTCCCTTCACCGGCTCGCCTTTCACGCCGAGGATCGACTCACACCAAGGTGGCACGTGGCACAGCCCTGTGGGAAAGCCTCGTGGGAAAGCCTCGAGGGACAGCCTCGAGGGAAAGCCACAGATCCCTTGATCCACGAGACAGGAAGCGTGACACTACTGCTGCTGCTCCGTAGGAAAGCGCACGTGCATGCCCCCACTCGAGACGAGGCCTGACTCCCCTGGGGAGACTCAGAAGCATCCCAAGATCCATGGCAACACTGGACAGGTATCCTCAGGTTCCGGCCCCGACTCCACACAAGGACTGAGGCCCCGGCATGGACGGGAGAGGAATCCCGCGAGGTCCCCTAGCAACTCGCATGGGGACTGGCCTTTCCTGAGGCCACCAGAGGGGGTCCCTGAGGTCCCCGTCGTAACTCGAGAAGACCTGCCGCAACTCGAGAAAATCCAGGAGGTTCTCCCCTCCAGGCGAGATGAGGCCCATTTCCGCTGAGGCGTCTCGAGGCTGATCACACCTCACCTCTGGAACTTCGAAAGGCTCCTTCACACCCTTGGTGCAAATCAAGAAGTTCCCCGACCTAGCCGTCTCCACTCGAGAGGAATCACGAGGGTCCCGCCCACATCTAGAGGAGCCCCGTTTCCGCCTCGTAGCTCGAGATGAGGGATCCTTTCCCTGCTTCGTCGGGAAAGAGTTCCCGGCGTTCCCGGCGCATCTCAAGAGGAGGCCCTCTCAACAGGAACGGCGAGAGGAACTCCAGGGTCGTGCCACCATCCCAAGAGTCCCCCAGATGTCTCAGTCCATTCCAGAGGAACCTCTTTTCCCTTCACCGGCTCGTCATTCACGCCGAGGATCGACTCACACCAAGGTGGCACGTGGCACAGCCCTGTGGGAAAGCCTCGTGGGAAAGCCTCGAGGGACAGCCTCGAGGGAAAGCCACAGATCCCTTGATCCACGTGACAGGAAGCGTGACACTACTGCTGCAGCTCGGGAGGGAAGCGCACGTGCATGCCCCCACTCGAGACGAGGCCTGACTCCCCTGGGGAGACTCAGAAGCACCCCAGGATCCATGGCAACACTGGAGAGGAATCCTCAGGTTCCGGCCCCGACTCCACACAAGGACTGAGGCAACGGCATGGACGGGAGAGGAATCCCGAGAGGCCCCCTAGCAACTCGCATGGGGACTGGCCTTTCCTGAGGCCACCAGAGCGGGTCCCTGAGGTCCCCGTCGTAACTCGAGAAGACCTGCCGCAACTCGAGAAAATCCAGGAGGTTCTCCCCTCCAGGCGAGATGAGGCCCATTTCCGCTGAGGCGTCTCGAGGCTGATCACACCTCACCTCTGGAACTTCGAAAGGGTCCTTCACACCCTTGGTGCAAATCAAGAAGTTCCCCGACCTAGCCGTCTCCACTCGAGAGGAATCACGAGGGTCCCGCCCACATCCAGAGGAGCCCCGTTTCCGCCTCGTAGCTCGAGATGTGGGATCCTTTCCCTGCTTCATCGGGAAAGAGTTCCCGGCATTCCCGTCGCATCTCAAGAGGAGGCCCTCTCAACAGGAACGGCGAGAGGAACTCCAGGGTCGTGCCACCTTTCCAAGAGTCCCCCAGATGTCTCAGTCCATTCCAGAAGAACCTCTTTTCCCTTCACCGGCTCGTCTTTCACGCCGAGGATCGACTCACACCAAGGTGGCACGTGGCACAGCCCTGTGGGAAAGCCTCGTGGGAAAGCCTCGAGGGACAGCCTCGAGGGAAAGCCACAGATCCCTTGATCCACGTGACAGGAAGCGTGACACTACTGCTGCAGCTCGGGAGGAAAGCGCACGTGCATGCCCCCACTCGAGACGAGGCCTGACTCCCCTGGGGAGACTCAGAAGCACCCCAAGATCCATGGCAACACTGGAGAGGAATCCTCAGGTTCCGGCCCCGACTCCACACAAGGACTGAGGCCCCGGCATGGACGGGAGAGGAATCCCGAGAGGTCCCCTAGCAACTCGCATGGGGACTGGCCTTTCCTGAGGCCACCAGAGCGGGTCCCTGAGGTCCCCGTCGTAACTCGAGAAGACCTGCCGCAACTCGAGAAAATCCAGGAGGTTCTCCCCTCCAGGCGAGATGAGGCCCATTTCCGCTGAGGCGTCTCGAGGCTGATCACACCTCACCTCTGGAACTTCGAAAGGGTCCTTCACACCCTTGGTGCAAATCAAGAAGTTCCCCGACCTAGCCGTCTCCACTCGAGAGGAATCACGAGGGTCCCGCCCACATCCAGAGGAGCCCCGTTTCCGCCTCGTAGCTCGAGATGAGGGATCCTTTCCCTGCTTCGTCGGGAAAGAGTTCCCGGCGTTCCCGTCGCATCTCAAGAGGAGGGCCTCTCAACAGGAACGGCGAGAGGAACTCCAGGGTCGTGCCACCATTCCAAGAGTCCCCCAGATGTCTCAGTCCATTCCAGAGGAACCTCTTTTCCCTTCACCGGCTCGTCTTTCACGCCGAGGATCGACTCACACCAAGGTGGCACGTGGCACAGCCCTGTGGGAAAGCCTCGTGGGAAAGCCTCGAGGGACAGCCTCGAGGGAAAGCCACAGATCCCTTGATCCACGTGACAGGAAGCGTGACACTACTGCTGCAGCTCGGGAGGGAAGCGCACGTGCATGCACCCACTCGAGACGAGGCCTGACTCCCCTGGGGAGACTCAGAAGCACCCCAGGATCCATGGCAACACTGGAGAGGAATCCTCAGGTTCCGGCCCCGACTCCACACAAGGACTGAGGCCCCGGCATGGACGAGAGAGGAATCCCGAGAGGCCCCCTAGCAACTCGCATGGTGACTGGCCTTTCCTGAGGCCACCAGAGGGGGTCCCTGAGGTCCCCGTCGTAACTCGAGAAGACCTGCCGCAACTCGAGAAAATCCAGGAGGTTCTCCCCTCCAGGCGAGATGAGGCCCATTTCCGCTGAGGCGTCTCGAGGCTGATCACACCTCACCTCTGGAACTTCGAAAGGGTCCTTCACACCCTTGGTGCAAATCAAGAAGTTTCCCGACATACCCGTCTCCACTCCAGAGGAATCACGAGGGTCCCACCCACATCCAGAGGAGCCCCGTTTCCGCCTCGTAGCTCGAGATGAGGGATCCTTTCCCTTCTTCGTCGGGAAAGAGTTCCCGGCGTTCCCGTCGCATCTCAAGAGGAGGCCCTCTCAACAGGAACGGCGAGAGGAACTCCAGGGTCGTGCCACCATTCCAAGAGTCCCCCAGATGTCTCAGTCCATTCCAGAGGAACCTCTTTTCCCTTCACCGGCTCGCCTTTCACGCCGAGGATCGACTCACACCAAGGTGGCACGTGGCACAGCCCTGTGGGAAAGCCTCGTGGGAAAGCCTCGAGGGACAGCCTCGAGGGAAAGCCACAGATCCCTTGATCCACGAGACAGGAAGCGTGACACTACTGCTGCTGCTCCGTAGGAAAGCGCACGTGCATGCCCCCACTCGAGACGAGGCCTGACTCCCCTGGGGAGACTCAGAAGCATCCCAAGATCCATGGCAACACTGGACAGGTATCCTCAGGTTCCGGCCCCGACTCCACACAAGGACTGAGGCCCCGGCATGGACGGGAGAGGAATCCCGCGAGGTCCCCTATCAACTCGCATGGGGACTGGCCTTTCCTGAGGCCACCAGAGGGGGTCCCTGAGGTCCCCGTCGTAACTCGAGAAGACCTGCCGCAACTCGAGAAAATCCAGGAGGTTCTCCCCTCCAGGCGAGATGAGGCCCATTTCCGCTGAGGCGTCTCGAGGCTGATCACACCTCACCTCTGGAACTTCGAAAGGCTCCTTCACACCCTTGGTGCAAATCAAGAAGTTCCCCGACATACCCGTCTCCACTCGAGAGGAATCACGAGGGTCCCGCCCACATCCAGAGGAGCCCCGTTTCCGCCTCGTAGCTCGTGATGAGGGATCCTTTCCCTGCTTCGTCGGGAAAGAGTTCCCGGCGTTCCCGTCGCATCTCAAGAGGAGGCCCTCTCAACAGGAACGGCGAGAGGAACTCCAGGGTCGTGCCACCATTCCAAGAGTCCCCCAGATGTCTCAGTCCATTCCAGAGGAACCTCTTTTCCCTTCACCGGCTCGTCTTTCACGCCGAGGATCGACTCCCACCAAGGTGGCACGTGGCACAGCCCTGTGGGAAAGCCTCGTGGGAAAGCCTCGAGGGACAGCCTCGAGGGAAAGCCACAGATCCCTTGATCCACGTGACAGGAAGCGTGACACTACTGCTGCAGCTCGGGAGGAAAGCGCACGTGCATGCCCCCACTCGAGACGAGGCCTGACTCCCCTGGGGAGACTCAGAAGCACCCCAAGATCCATGGCAACACTGGAGAGGAATCCTCAGGTTCCGGCCCCGACTCCACACAAGGACTGAGGCCCCGGCATGGACGGGAGAGGAATCCCGAGAGGTCCCCTAGCAACTCGCATGGGGACTGGCCTTTCCTGAGGCCACCAGAGCGGGTCCCTGAGGTCCCCGTCGTAACTCGAGAAGACCTGCCGCAACTCGAGAAAATCCAGGAGGTTCTCCCCTCCAGGCGAGATGAGGCCCATTTCCGCTGAGGCGTCTCGAGGCTGATCACACCTCACCTCTGGAACTTCGAAAGGGTCCTTCACACCCTTGGTGCAAATCAAGAAGTTCCCCGACCTAGCCGTCTCCACTCGAGAGGAATCACGAGGGTCCCGCCCACATCCAGAGGAGCCCCGTTTCCGCCTCGTAGCTCGAGATGAGGGATCCTTTCCCTGCTTCGTCGGGAAAGAGTTCCCGGCGTTCCCGTCGCATCTCAAGAGGAGGCCCTCTCAACAGGAACGGCGAGAGGAACTCCAGGGTCGTGCCACCATTCCAAGAGTCCCCCAGATGTCTCAGTCCATTCCAGAGGAACCTCTTTTCCCTTCACCGGCTCGTCTTTCACGCCGAGGATCGACTCACACCAAGGTGGCACGTGGCACAGCCCTGTGGGAAAGCCTCGTGGGAAAGCCTCGAGGGACAGCCTCGAGGGAAAGCCACAGATCCCTTGATCCACGTGACAGGAAGCGTGACACTACTGCTGCAGCTCGGGAGGGAAGCGCACGTGCATGCACCCACTCGAGACGAGGCCTGACTCCCCTGGGGAGACTCAGAAGCACCCCAGGATCCATGGCAACACTGGAGAGGAATCCTCAGGTTCCGGCCCCGACTCCACACAAGGACTGAGGCCCCGGCATGGACGAGAGAGGAATCCCGAGAGGCCCCCTAGCAACTCGCATGGTGACTGGCCTTTCCTGAGGCCACCAGAGGGGGTCCCTGAGGTCCCCGTCGTAACTCGAGAAGACCTGCCGCAACTCGAGAAAATCCAGGAGGTTCTCCCCTCCAGGCGAGATGAGGCCCATTTCCGCTGAGGCGTCTCGAGGCTGATCACACCTCACCTCTGGAACTTCGAAAGGGTCCTTCACACCCTTGGTGCAAATCAAGAAGTTTCCCGACATACCCGTCTCCACTCCAGAGGAATCACGAGGGTCCCACCCACATCCAGAGGAGCCCCGTTTCCGCCTCGTAGCTCGAGATGTGGGATCCTTTCCCTGCTTCATCGGGAAAGAGTTCCCGGCATTCCCGTCGCATCTCAAGAGGAGGCCCTCTCAACAGGAACGGCGAGAGGAACTCCAGGGTCGTGCCACCTTTCCAAGAGTCCCCCAGATGTCTCAGTCCATTCCAGAGGAACCTCTTTTCCCTTCACCGGCTCGTCTTTCACGCCGAGGATCGACTCACACCAAGGTGGCACGTGGCACAGCCCTGTGGGAAAGCCTCGTGGGAAAGCCTCGAGGGACAGCCTCGAGGGAAAGCCACAGATCCCTTGATCCACGTGACAGGAAGCGTGACACTACTGCTGCAGCTCGGGAGGAAAGCGCACGTGCATGCCCCCACTCGAGACGAGGCCTGACTCCCCTGGGGAGACTCAGAAGCACCCCAAGATCCATGGCAACACTGGAGAGGAATCCTCAGGTTCCGGCCCCGACTCCACACAAGGACTGAGGCCCCGGCATGGACGGGAGAGGAATCCCGAGAGGTCCCCTAGCAACTCGCATGGGGACTGGCCTTTCCTGAGGCCACCAGAGCGGGTCCCTGAGGTCCCCGTCGTAACTCGAGAAGACCTGCCGCAACTCGAGAAAATCCAGGAGGTTCTCCCCTCCAGGCGAGATGAGGCCCATTTCCGCTGAGGCGTCTCGAGGCTGATCACACCTCACCTCTGGAACTTCGAAAGGGTCCTTCACACCCTTGGTGCAAATCAAGAAGTTCCCCGACCTAGCCGTCTCCACTCGAGAGGAATCACGAGGGTCCCGCCCACATCCAGAGGAGCCCCGTTTCCGCCTCGTAGCTCGAGATGAGGGATCCTTTCCCTGCTTCGTCGGGAAAGAGTTCCCGGCGTTCCCGTCGCATCTCAAGAGGAGGCCCTCTCAACAGGAACGGCGAGAGGAACTCCAGGGTCGTGCCACCATTCCAAGAGTCCCCCAGATGTCTCAGTCCATTCCAGAGGAACCTCTTTTCCCTTCACCGGCTCGTCTTTCACGCCGAGGATCGACTCACACCAAGGTGGCACGTGGCACAGCCCTGTGGGAAAGCCTCGTGGGAAAGCCTCGAGGGACAGCCTCGAGGGAAAGCCACAGATCCCTTGATCCACGTGACAGGAAGCGTGACACTACTGCTGCAGCTCGGGAGGGAAGCGCACGTGCATGCACCCACTCGAGACGAGGCCTGACTCCCCTGGGGAGACTCAGAAGCACCCCAGGATCCATGGCAACACTGGAGAGGAATCCTCAGGTTCCGGCCCCGACTCCACACAAGGACTGAGGCCCCGGCATGGACGAGAGAGGAATCCCGAGAGGCCCCCTAGCAACTCGCATGGTGACTGGCCTTTCCTGAGGCCACCAGAGGGGGTCCCTGAGGTCCCCGTCGTAACTCGAGAAGACCTGCCGCAACTCGAGAAAATCCAGGAGGTTCTCCCCTCCAGGCGAGATGAGGCCCATTTCCGCTGAGGCGTCTCGAGGCTGATCACACCTCACCTCTGGAACTTCGAAAGGGTCCTTCACACCCTTGGTGCAAATCAAGAAGTTTCCCGACATACCCGTCTCCACTCCAGAGGAATCACGAGGGTCCCACCCACATCCAGAGGAGCCCCGTTTCCGCCTCGTAGCTCGAGATGAGGGATCCTTTCCCTTCTTCGTCGGGAAAGAGTTCCCGGCGTTCCCGTCGCATCTCAAGAGGAGGCCCTCTCAACAGGAACGGCGAGAGGAACTCCAGGGTCGTGCCACCATTCCAAGAGTCCCCCAGATGTCTCAGTCCATTCCAGAGGAACCTCTTTTCCCTTCACCGGCTCGCCTTTCACGCCGAGGATCGACTCACACCAAGGTGGCACGTGGCACAGCCCTGTGGGAAAGCCTCGTGGGAAAGCCTCGAGGGACAGCCTCGAGGGAAAGCCACAGATCCCTTGATCCACGAGACAGGAAGCGTGACACTACTGCTGCTGCTCCGTAGGAAAGCGCACGTGCATGCCCCCACTCGAGACGAGGCCTGACTCCCCTGGGGAGACTCAGAAGCATCCCAAGATCCATGGCAACACTGGACAGGTATCCTCAGGTTCCGGCCCCGACTCCACACAAGGACTGAGGCCCCGGCATGGACGGGAGAGGAATCCCGCGAGGTCCCCTATCAACTCGCATGGGGACTGGCCTTTCCTGAGGCCACCAGAGGGGGTCCCTGAGGTCCCCGTCGTAACTCGAGAAGACCTGCCGCAACTCGAGAAAATCCAGGAGGTTCTCCCCTCCAGGCGAGATGAGGCCCATTTCCGCTGAGGCGTCTCGAGGCTGATCACACCTCACCTCTGGAACTTCGAAAGGCTCCTTCACACCCTTGGTGCAAATCAAGAAGTTCCCCGACATACCCGTCTCCACTCGAGAGGAATCACGAGGGTCCCGCCCACATCCAGAGGAGCCCCGTTTCCGCCTCGTAGCTCGTGATGAGGGATCCTTTCCCTGCTTCGTCGGGAAAGAGTTCCCGGCGTTCCCGTCGCATCTCAAGAGGAGGCCCTCTGAACAGGAACGGCGAGAGGAACTCCAGGGTCGTGCCACCATTCCAAGAGTCCCCCAGATGTCTCAGTCCATTCCAGAGGAACCTCTTTTCCCTTCACCGGCTCGTCTTTCACGCCGAGGATCGACTCACACCAAGGTGGCACGTGGCACAGCCCTGTGGGAAAGCCTCGTGGGAAAGCCTCGAGGGACAGCCTCGAGGGAAAGCCACAGATCCCTTGATCCACGTGACAGGAAGCGTGACACTACTGCTGCAGCTCGGGAGGAAAGCGCACGTGCATGCCCCCACTCGAGACGAGGCCTGACTCCCCTGGGGAGACTCAGAAGCACCCCAAGATCCATGGCAACACTGGAGAGGAATCCTCAGGTTCCGGCCCCGACTCCACACAAGGACTGAGGCCCCGGCATGGACGGGAGAGGAACCCGAGAGGTCCCCTAGCAACTCGCATGGGGACTGGCCTTTCCTGAGGCCACCAGAGCGGGTCCCTGAGGTCCCCGTCGTAACTCGAGAAGACCTGCCGCAACTCGAGAAAATCCAGGAGGTTCTCCCCTCCAGGCGAGATGAGGCCCATTTCCGCTGAGGCGTCTCGAGGCTGATCACACCTCACCTCTGGAACTTCGAAAGGGTCCTTCACACCCTTGGTGCAAATCAAGAAGTTCCCCGACCTAGCCGTCTCCACTCGAGAGGAATCACGAGGGTCCCGCCCACATCCAGAGGAGCCCCGTTTCCGCCTCGTAGCTCGAGATGAGGGATCCTTTCCCTGCTTCGTCGGGAAAGAGTTCCCGGCGTTCCCGTCGCATCTCAAGAGGAGGCCCTCTCAACAGGAACGGCGAGAGGAACTCCAGGGTCGTGCCACCATTCCAAGAGTCCCCCAGATGTCTCAGTCCATTCCAGAGGAACCTCTTTTCCCTTCACCGGCTCGTCTTTCACGCCGAGGATCGACTCACACCAAGGTGGCACGTGGCACAGCCCTGTGGGAAAGCCTCGTG
Source organism: Budorcas taxicolor (assembly GCF_023091745.1). Lineage (NCBI taxonomy): Eukaryota > Metazoa > Chordata > Mammalia > Artiodactyla > Bovidae > Budorcas > Budorcas taxicolor. The sequence goes on from NW_026291785.1 coordinate 27,379, forward strand.
GGAAAGCCTCGAGGGACAGCCTCGAGGGAAAGCCACAGATCCCTTGATCCACGTGACAGGAAGCGTGACACTACTGCTGCAGCTCGGGAGGGAAGCGCACGTGCATGCACCCACTCGAGACGAGGCCTGACTCCCCTGGGGAGACTCAGAAGCACCCCAGGATCCATGGCAACACTGGAGAGGAATCCTCAGGTTCCGGCCCCGACTCCACACAAGGACTGAGGCCCCGGCATGGACGAGAGAGGAATCCCGAGAGGCCCCCTAGCAACTCGCATGGTGACTGGCCTTTCCTGAGGCCACCAGAGGGGGTCCCTGAGGTCCCCGTCGTAACTCGAGAAGACCTGCCGCAACTCGAGAAAATCCAGGAGGTTCTCCCCTCCAGGCGAGATGAGGCCCATTTCCGCTGAGGCGTCTCGAGGCTGATCACACCTCACCTCTGGAACTTCGAAAGGGTCCTTCACACCCTTGGTGCAAATCAAGAAGTTTCCCGACATACCCGTCTCCACTCCAGAGGAATCACGAGGGTCCCACCCACATCCAGAGGAGCCCCGTTTCCGCCTCGTAGCTCGAGATGAGGGATCCTTTCCCTTCTTCGTCGGGAAAGAGTTCCCGGCGTTCCCGTCGCATCTCAAGAGGAGGCCCTCTCAACAGGAACGGCGAGAGGAACTCCAGGGTCGTGCCACCATTCCAAGAGTCCCCCAGATGTCTCAGTCCATTCCAGAGGAACCTCTTTTCCCTTCACCGGCACGCCTTTCACGCCGAGGATCGACTCACACCAAGGTGGCACGTGGCACAGCCCTGTGGGAAAGCCTCGTGGGAAAGCCTCGAGGGACAGCCTCGAGGGAAAGCCACAGATCCCTTGATCCACGAGACAGGAAGCGTGACACTACTGCTGCTGCTCCGTAGGAAAGCGCACGTGCATGCCCCCACTCGAGACGAGGCCTGACTCCCCTGGGGAGACTCAGAAGCATCCCAAGATCCATGGCAACACTGGACAGGTATCCTCAGGTTCCGGCCCCGACTCCACACAAGGACTGAGGCCCCGGCATGGACGGGAGAGGAATCCCGCGAGGTCCCCTAGCAACTCGCATGGGGACTGGCCTTTCCTGAGGCCACCAGAGGGGGTCCCTGAGGTCCCCGTCGTAACTCGAGAAGACCTGCCGCAACTCGAAAAAATCCAGGAGGTTCTCCCCTCCAGGCGAGATGAGGCCCATTTCCGCTGAGGCGTCTCGAGGCTGATCACACCTCACCTCTGGAACTTCGAAAGGCTCCTTCACACCCTTGGTGCAAATCAAGAAGTTCCCCGACATACCCGTCTCCACTCGAGAGGAATCACGAGGGTCCCGCCCACATCCAGAGGAGCCCCGTTTCCGCCTCGTAGCTCGTGATGAGGGATCCTTTCCCTGCTTCGTCGGGAAAGAGTTCCCGGCGTTCCCGTCGCATCTCAAGAGGAGGCCCTCTCAACAGGAACGGCGAGAGGAACTCCAGGGTCGTGCCACCATTCCAAGAGTCCCCCAGATGTCTCAGTCCATTCCAGAGGAACCTCTTTTCCCTTCACCGGCTCGTCTTTCACGCCGAGGATCGACTCCCACCAAGGTGGCACGTGGCACAGCCCTGTGGGAAAGCCTCGTGGGAAAGCCTCGAGGGACAGCCTCGAGGGAAAGCCACAGATCCCTTGATCCACGTGACAGGAAGCGTGACACTACTGCTGCAGCTCGGGAGGAAAGCGCACGTGCATGCCCCCACTCGAGACGAGGCCTGACTCCCCTGGGGAGACTCAGAAGCACCCCAAGATCCATGGCAACACTGGAGAGGAATCCTCAGGTTCCGGCCCCGACTCCACACAAGGACTGAGGCCCCGGCATGGACGGGAGAGGAATCCCGAGAGGTCCGCTAGCAACTCGCATGGGGACTGGCCTTTCCTGAGGCCACCAGAGCGGGTCCCTGAGGTCCCCGTCGTAACTCGAGAAGACCTGCCGCAACTCGAGAAAATCCAGGAGGTTCTCCCCTCCAGGCGAGATGAGGCCCATTTCCGCTGAGGCGTCTCGAGGCTGATCACACCTCACCTCTGGAACTTCGAAAGGGTCCTTCACACCCTTGGTGCAAATCAAGAAGTTCCCCGACCTAGCCGTCTCCACTCGAGAGGAATCACGAGGGTCCCGCCCACATCCAGAGGAGCCCCGTTTCCGCCTCGTAGCTCGAGATGAGGGATCCTTTCCCTGCTTCGTCGGGAAAGAGTTCCCGGCGTTCCCGTCGCATCTCAAGAGGAGGCCCTCTCAACAGGAACGGCGAGAGGAACTCCAGGGTCGTGCCACCATTCCAAGAGTCCCCCAGATGTCTCAGTCCATTCCAGAGGAACCTCTTTTCCCTTCACCGGCTCGTCTTTCACGCCGAGGATCGACTCCCACTAAGGTGGCACGTGGCTCAGCCCTGTGGGAAAGCCTCGTGGGAAAGCCTCGAGGGACAGCCTCGAGGGAAAGCCACAGATCCCTTGATCCACGTCACAGGAAGCGTGACACTACTGCTGCAGCTCGGGAGGAAAGCGCACGTGCATGCCCCCACTCGAGACGAGGCCTGACTCCCCTGGGGAGACTCAGAAGCACCCCAAGATCCATGGCAACACTGGAGAGGAATCCTCAGGTTCCGGCCCCGACTCCACACAAGGACTGAGGCCCCGGCATGGACGGGAGAGGAATCCCGAGAGGTCCCCTAGCAACTCGCATGGGGACTAGCCTTTCCTGAGGCCACCAGAGCGGGTCCCTGAGGTCCCCGTCGTAACTCGAGAAGACCTGCCGCAACTCGAGAAAATCCAGGAGGTTCTCCCCTTCAGGCGAGATGAGGCCCATTTCCGATGAGGCGTCTCGAGGCGGATCACACCTCACCTCTGGAACTTCGAAAGGGTCTTTCACACCCTTGGTGCAAATCAAGAAGTTCCCCGACCTAGCCGTCTCCACTCGAGAGGAATTACGAGGGTCCCGCCCACATCCAGAGGAGCCCCGTTTCCGCCTCGTAGCTCGAGATGAGGGATCCTTTCCCTGCTTCGTCGGGAAAGAGTTCCCGGCGTTCCCGTCGCATCTCAAGAGGAGGCCCTCTCAACAGGAACGGCGAGAGGAACTCCAGGGTCGTGCCACCATTCCAAGAGTCCCCCAGATGTCTCAGTCCATTCCAGAGGAACCTCTTTTCCCTTCACCGGCTCGTCTTTCACGCCGAGGATCGACTCCCACCAAGGTGGCACGTGGCACAGCCCTGTGGGAAAGCCTCGTGGGAAAGCCTCGAGGGACAGCATCGAGGGAAAGCCACAGATCCCTTGATCAACGTGACAGGAAGCGTGACACTACTGCTGCAGCTCGGGAGGAAAGCGCACGTGCATGCCCCCACTCGAGACGAGGCCTGACTCCCCTGGGGAGACTCAGAAGCACCCCAAGATCCATGGCAACACTGGAGAGGAATCCTCAGGTTCCGGCCCCGACTCCACACAAGGACTGAGGCCCCGGCATGGACGGGAGAGGAATCCCGAGAGGTCCCCTAGCAACTCGCATGGGGACTGGCCTTTCCTGAGGCCACCAGAGGGGGTCCCTGAGGTCCCCGTCGTAACTCGAGAAGACCTGCCACAACTCGAGAAAATCCAGGAGGTTCTCCCCTCCAGGCGAGATGAGGCCCATTTCCGCTGAGGCGTCTCGAGGCTGATCACACCTCACCTCTGGAACTTCGAAAGGGTCCTTCACACCCTTGGTGAAAATCAAGAAGTTCCCCGACATACCCGTCTCCACTCGAGAGGAATCACGAGGGTCCCGCCCACATCCAGAGGAGCCCCGTTTCCGCCTCGTAGCTCGAGATGAGGGATCCTTTCCCTGCTTCGTCGGGAAAGAGTTCCCGGCGTTCCCATCGCATCTCAAGAGGAGGCCCTCTCAACAGGAACGGCGAGAGGAACTCCAGGGTCGTGCCACCATCCCAAGAGTCCCCCAGATGTCTCAGTCCATTCCAGAGGAACCTCTTTTCCCTTCACCGGCTCGTCTTTCACGCCGAGGATCGACTCACACCAAGGTGGCACGTGGCACAGCCCTGTGGGAAAGCCTCGTGGGAAAGCCTCGAGGGACAGCCTCGAGGGAAAGCCACAGATCCCTTGATCCACGTGACAGGAAGCGTGACACTACTGCTGCAGCTCGGGAGGGAAGCGCACGTGCATGCCCCCACTCGAGACGAGGCCTGACTCCCCTGGGGAGACTCAGAAGCACCCCAGGATCCATGGCAACACTGGAGAGGAATCCTCAGGTTCCGGCCCCGACTCCACACAAGGACTGAGGCCCCGGCATGGACGGGAGAGGAATCCCGAGAGGCCCCCTAGCAACTCGCATGGGGACTGGCCTTTCCTGAGGCCACCAGAGCGGGTCCCTGAGGTCCCCGTCGTAACTCGAGAAGACCTGCCGCAACTCGAGAAAATCCAGGAGGTTCTCCCCTCCAGGCGAGATGAGGCCCATTTCCGCTGAGGCGTCTCGAGGCTGATCACACCTCACCTCTGGAACTTCGAAAGGGTCCTTCACACCCTTGGTGCAAATCAAGAAGTTCCCCGACCTAGCCGTCTCCACTCGAGAGGAATCACGAGGGTCCCGCCCACATCCAGAGGAGCCCCGTTTCCGCCTCGTAGCTCGAGATGTGGGATCCTTTCCCTGCTTCGTCGGGAAAGAGTTCCCGGCATTCCCGTCACATCTCAAGAGGAGGCCCTCTCAACAGGAACGGCGAGAGGAACTCCAGGGTCGTGCCACCATTCCAAGAGTCCCCCAGATGTCTCAGTCCATTCCAGAGGAACCTCTTTTCCCTTCACCGGCTCGTCTTTCACGCCGAGGATCGACTCACACCAAGGTGGCACGTGGCACAGCCCTGTGGGAAAGCCTCGTGGGAAAGCCTCGAGGGACAGCCTCGAGGGAAAGCCACAGATCCCTTGATCCACGTGACAGGAAGCGTGACACTACTGCTGCAGCTCGGGAGGAAAGCGCACGTGCATGCCCCCACTCGAGACGAGGCCTGACTCCCCTGGGGAGACTCAGAAGCACCCCAAGATCCATGGCAACACTGGAGAGGAATCCTCAGGTTCCGGCCCCGACTCCACACAAGGACTGAGGCCCCGGCATGGACGGGAGAGGAATCCCGAGAGGTCCCCTAGCAACTCGCATGGGGACTGGCCTTTCCTGAGGCCACCAGAGCGGGTCCCTGAGGTCCACGTCGTAACTCGAGAAGACCTGCCGCAACTCGAGAAAATCCAGGAGGTTCTCCCCTCCAGGCGAGATGAGGCCCATTTCCGCTGAGGCGTCTCGAGGCTGATCACACCTCACCTCTGGAACTTCGAAAGGGTCCTTCACACCCTTGGTGCAAATCAAGAAGTTCCCCGACCTAGCCGTCTCCACTCGAGAGGAATCACGAGGGTCCCGCCCACATCCAGAGGAGCCCCGTTTCCGCCTCGTAGCTCGAGATGAGGGATCCTTTCCCTGCTTCGTCGGGAAAGAGTTCCCGGCGTTCCCGTCGCATCTCAAGAGGAGGCCCTCTCAACAGGAACGGCGAGAGGAACTCCAGGGTCGTGCCACCATTCCAAGAGTCCCCCAGATGTCTCAGTCCATTCCAGAGGAACCTCTTTTCCCTTCACCGGCTCGTCTTTCACGCCGAGGATCGACTCACACCAAGGTGGCACGTGGCACAGCCCTGTGGGAAAGCCTCGTGGGAAAGCCTCGAGGGACAGCCTCGAGGGAAAGCCACAGATCCCTTGATCCACGTGACAGGAAGCGTGACACTACTGCTGCAGCTCGGGAGGGAAGCGCACGTGCATGCACCCACTCGAGACGAGGCCTGACTCCCCTGGGGAGACTCAGAAGCACCCCAGGATCCATGGCAACACTGGAGAGGAATCCTCAGGTTCCGGCCCCGACTCCACACAAGGACTGAGGCCCCGGCATGGACGAGAGAGGAATCCCGAGAGGCCCCCTAGCAACTCGCATGGTGACTGGCCTTTCCTGAGGCCACCAGAGGGGGTCCCTGAGGTCCCCGTCGTAACTCGAGAAGACCTGCCGCAACTCGAGAAAATCCAGGAGGTTCTCCCCTCCAGGCGAGATGAGGCCCATTTCCGCTGAGGCGTCTCGAGGCTGATCACACCTCACCTCTGGAACTTCGAAAGGGTCCTTCACACCCTTGGTGCAAATCAAGAAGTTTCCCGACATACCCGTCTCCACTCCAGAGGAATCACGAGGGTCCCACCCACATCCAGAGGAGCCCCGTTTCCGCCTCGTAGCTCGAGATGAGGGATCCTTTCCCTTCTTCGTCGGGAAAGAGTTCCCGGCGTTCCCGTCGCATCTCAACAGGAGGCCCTCTCAACAGGAACGGCGAGAGGAACTCCAGGGTCGTGCCACCATTCCAAGAGTCCCCCAGATGTCTCAGTCCATTCCAGAGGAACCTCTTTTCCCTTCACCGGCACGCCTTTCACGCCGAGGATCGACTCACACCAAGGTGGCACGTGGCACAGCCCTGTGGGAAAGCCTCGTGGGAAAGCCTCGAGGGACAGCCTCGAGGGAAAGCCACAGATCCCTTGATCCACGAGACAGGAAGCGTGACACTACTGCTGCTGCTCCGTAGGAAAGCGCACGTGCATGCCCCCACTCGAGACGAGGCCTGACTCCCCTGGGGAGACTCAGAAGCATCCCAAGATCCATGGCAACACTGGACAGGTATCCTCAGGTACCGGCCCCGACTCCACACAAGGACTGAGGCCCCGGCATGGACGGGAGAGGAATCCCGCGAGGTCCCCTAGCAACTCGCATGGGGACTGGCCTTTCCTGAGGCCACCAGAGGGGGTCCCTGAGGTCCCCGTCGTAACTCGAGAAGACCTGCCGCAACTCGAAAAAATCCAGGAGGTTCTCCCCTCCAGGCGAGATGAGGCCCATTTCCGCTGAGGCGTCTCGAGGCTGATCACACCTCACCTCTGGAACTTCGAAAGGCTCCTTCACACCCTTGGTGCAAATCAAGAAGTTCCCCGACATACCCGTCTCCACTCGAGAGGAATCACGAGGGTCCCGCCCACATCCAGAGGAGCCCCGTTTCCGCCTCGTAGCTCGTGATGAGGGATCCTTTCCCTGCTTCGTCGGGAAAGAGTTCCCGGCGTTCCCGTCGCATCTCAAGAGGAGGCCCTCTCAACAGGAACGGCGAGAGGAACTCCAGGGTCGTGCCACCATTCCAAGAGTCCCCCAGATGTCTCAGTCCATTCCAGAGGAACCTCTTTTCCCTTCACCGGCTCGTCTTTCACGCCGAGGATCGACTCCCACCAAGGTGGCACGTGGCACAGCCCTGTGGGAAAGCCTCGTGGGAAAGCCTCGAGGGACAGCCTCGAGGGAAAGCCACAGATCCCTTGATCCACGTGACAGGAAGCGTGACACTACTGCTGCAGCTCGGGAGGAAAGCGCACGTGCATGCCCCCACTCGAGACGAGGCCTGACTCCCCTGGGGAGACTCAGAAGCACCCCAAGATCCATGGCAACACTGGAGAGGAATCCTCAGGTTCCGGCCCCGACTCCACACAAGGACTGAGGCCCCGGCATGGACGGGAGAGGAATCCCGAGAGGTCCGCTAGCAACTCGCATGGGGACTGGCCTTTCCTGAGGCCACCAGAGCGGGTCCCTGAGGTCCCCGTCGTAACTCGAGAAGACCTGCCGCAACTCGAGAAAATCCAGGAGGTTCTCCCCTCCAGGCGAGATGAGGCCCATTTCCGCTGAGGCGTCTCGAGGCTGATCACACCTCACCTCTGGAACTTCGAAAGGGTCCTTCACACCCTTGGTGCAAATCAAGAAGTTCCCCGACCTAGCCGTCTCCACTCGAGAGGAATCACGAGGGTCCCGCCCACATCCAGAGGAGCCCCGTTTCCGCCTCGTAGCTCGAGATGAGGGATCCTTTCCCTGCTTCGTCGGGAAAGAGTTCCCGGCGTTCCCGTCGCATCTCAAGAGGAGGCCCTCTCAACAGGAACGGCGAGAGGAACTCCAGGGTCGTGCCACCATTCCAAGAGTCCCCCAGATGTCTCAGTCCATTCCAGAGGAACCTCTTTTCCCTTCACCGGCTCGTCTTTCACGCCGAGGATCGACTCCCACTAAGGTGGCACGTGGCTCAGCCCTGTGGGAAAGCCTCGTGGGAAAGCCTCGAGGGACAGCCTCGAGGGAAAGCCACAGATCCCTTGATCCACGTCACAGGAAGCGTGACACTACTGCTGCAGCTCGGGAGGAAAGCGCACGTGCATGCCCCCACTCGAGACGAGGCCTGACTCCCCTGGGGAGACTCAGAAGCACCGCAAGATCCATGGCAACACTGGAGAGGAATCCTCAGGTTCCGGCCCCGACTCCACACAAGGACTGAGGCCCCGGCATGGACGGGAGAGGAATCCCGAGAGGTCCCCTAGCAACTCGCATGGGGACTGGCCTTTCCTGAGGCCACCAGAGCGGGTCCCTGAGGTCCCCGTCGTAACTCGAGAAGACCTGCCGCAACTCGAGAAAATCCAGGAGGTTCTCCCCTTCAGGCGAGATGAGGCCCATTTCCGATGAGGCGTCTCGAGGCGGATCACACCTCACCTCTGGAACTTCGAAAGGGTCTTTCACACCCTTGGTGCAAATCAAGAAGTTCCCCGACCTAGCCGTCTCCACTCGAGAGGAATCACGAGGGTCCCGCCCACAACCAGAGGAGCCCCGTTTCCGCCTCGTAGCTCGAGATGAGGGATCCTTTCCCTGCTTCGTCGGGAAAGAGTTCCCGGCGTTCCCGTCGCATCTCAAGAGGAGGCACTCTCAACAGGAACGGCGAGAGGAACTCCAGGGTCGTGCCACCGTTCCAAGAGTCCCCCAGATGTCTCAGTCCATTCCAGAGGAACCTCTTTTCCCTTCACCGGCTCGTCTTTCACGCCGAGGATCGACTCCCATCAAGGTGGCACGTGGCACAGCCCTGTGGGAAAGCCTCGTGGGAAAGCCTCGAGGGACAGCCTCGAGGGAAAGCCACAGATCCCTTGATCCACGTGACAGGAAGCGTGACACTACTGCTGCAGCTCGGGAGGAAAGCGCACGTGCATGCCCCCACACGAGACGAGGCCTGACTCCCCTGGGGAGACTCAGAAGCACCCCAAGATCCATGGCAACACTGGAGAGGAATCCTCAGGTTCCGGCCCCGACTCCACACAAGGACTGAGGCCACGGCATGGACGGGAGAGGAATCCCGAGTGGTCCCCTAGCAACTCGCATGGGGACTGGCCTTTCCTGAGGCCACCAGAGCGGGTCCCTGAGGTCCCCGTCGTAACTCGAGAAGACCTGCCGCAACTCGAGAAAATCCAGGAGGTTCTCCCCTCCAGGCGAGATGAGGCCCATTTCCGCTGAGGCGTCTCGAGGCTGATCACACCTCACCTCTGGAACTTCGAAAGGGTCCTTCACACCCTTGGTGCAAATCAAGAAGTTCCCCGACCTAGCCGTCTCCACTCGAGAGGAATCAGGAGGGTCCCGCCCACATCCAGAGGAGCCCCGTTTCCGCCTCGTAACTCGAGATGAGGGATCCTTTCCCTGCTTCGTCGGGAAAGAGTTCCCGGCGTTCCCGTCGCATCTCAAGAGGAGGCCCTCTCAACAGGAACGGCGAGAGGAACTCCAGGGTCGTGCCACCATTCCAAGAGTCCCCCAGATGTCTCAGTCCATTCCAGAGGAACCTCTTTTCCCTTCACCGGCTCGTCTTTCACGCCGAGGATCGACTCCCACCAAGGTGGCACGTGGCACAGCCCTGTGGGAAAGCCTCGTGGGAAAGCCTCGAGGGACAGCCTCGAGGGAAAGCCACAGATCCCTTGATCCACGTGACAGGAAGCGTGACACTACTGCTGCAGCTCGGGAGGAAAGCGCACGTGCATGCCCCCACTCGAGACGAGCCCTGACTCCCCTGGGGAGACTCAGAAGCACCCCAAGATCGATGGCAACACTGGAGAGGAATCCTCAGGTTCCGGCCCCGACTCCACACAAGGACTGAGGCCACGGCATGGACGGGAGAGGAATCCCGAGAGGTCCCCTAGCAACTCGCATGGGGACTGGCCTTTCCTGAGGCCCCCAGAGCGGGTCCCTGAGGTCCCCGTCGTAACTCGAGAAGACCTGCCGCAACTGGAGAAAATCCAGGAGGTTCTCCCCTCCAGGCGAGATGAGGCCCATTTCCGCTGAGGCGTCTCGAGGCTGATCACACCTCACCTCTGGAACTTCGAAAGGGTCCTTCACACCCTTGGTGCAAATCAAGAAGTTCCCCGACCTAGCCGTCTCCACTCGAGAGGAATCACGAGGGTCCCGCCCACATCCAGAGGAGCCCCGTTTCCGCCTCGTAGCTCGAGATGAGGGATCCTTTCCCTGCTTCGTCGGGAAAGAGTTCCCGGCGTTCCCGTCGCATCTCAAGAGGAGGCCCTCTCAACAGGAACGGCGAGAGGAACTCCAGGGTCGTGCCACCATTCCAAGAGTCCCCCAGATGTCTCAGTCCATTCCAGAGGAACCTCTTTTCCCTTCACCGGCTCGTCTTTCACGCCGAGGATCGACTCACACCAAGGTGGCACGTGGCACAACCCTGTGGGAAAGCCTCGTGGGAAAGCCTCGAGGGACAGCCTCGAGGGAAAGCCACAGATCCCTTGATCCACGTGACAGGAAGCGTGACACTACTGCTGCAGCTCCGGAGGAAAGCGCACGTGCATGCCCCCACTCGAGACGAGGCCTGACTCCCCTGGGGAGACTCAGAAGCACCCCAAGATCCATGGCAACACTGGAGAGGAATCCTCAGGTTCCGGCCCCGACTCCACACAAGGACTGAGGCCCCGGCATGGACGGGAGAGGAATCCCGAGAGGTCCCCTAGCAACTCGCATGGGGACTGGCCTTTCCTGAGGCCACCAGAGCGGGTCCCTGAGGTCCCCGTCGTAACTCGAGAAGACCTGCCGCAACTCGAGAAAATCCAGGAGGTTCTCCCCTCCAGGCGAGATGAGGCCCATTTCCGCTGAGGCGTCTCGAGGCTGATCACACCTCACCTCTGGAACTTCGAAAGGGTCCTTCACACCCTTGGTGCAAATCAAGAAGTTCCCCGACATACCCGTCTCCACTCGAGAGGAATCACGAGGGTCCCGCCCACATCCAGAGGAGCCCCGTTTCCGCCTCGTAGCTCGAGATGAGGGATCCTTTCCCTGCTTCGTCGGGAAAGAGTTCCCGGCGTTCCCGTCGCATCTCAAGAGGAGGCCCTCTCAACAGGAACGACGAGAGGAACTCCAGGGTCGTGCCACCATTCCAAGAGTCCCCCAGATGTCTCAGTCCATTCCAGAGGAACCTCTTTTCCCTTCACCGGCTCGTCTTTCACGCCGAGGATCGACTCCCACCAAGGTGGCACGTGGCACAGCCCTGTGGGAAAGCCTCGTGGGAAAGCCTCGAGGGACAGCCTCGAGGGAAAGCCACAGATCCCTTGATCCACGTGACAGGAAGCGTGACACTACTGCTGCAGCTCGGGAGGAAAGCGCACGTGCATGCCCCCACTCGAGACGAGGCCTGACTCCCCTGGGGAGACTCAGAAGCACCCCAAGATCCATGGCAACACTGGACAGGAATCCTCAGGTTCCGGCCCCGACTCCACACAAGGACTGAGGCCCCGGCATGGACGGGAGAGGAATCCCGAGAGGTCCCCTAGCAACTCGCATGGGGACTGGCCTTTCCTGAGGCCACCAGAGCGGGTCCGTGAGGTCCCCGTCGTAACTCGAGAAGACCTGCCGCAACTCGAGAAAATCCAGGAGGTTCTCCCCTTCAGGCGAGATGAGGCCCATTTCCGATGAGGCGTCTCGAGGCGGATCACACCTCACCTCTGGAACTTCGAAAGGGTCTTTCACACCCTTGGTGCAAATCAAGAAGTTCCCCGACCTAGCCGTCTCCACTCGAGAGGAATCACGAGGGTCCCGCCCACATCCAGAGGAGCCCCGTTTCCGCCTCGTAGCTCGAGATGAGGGATCCTTTCCCTGCTTCGTCGGGAAAGAGTTCCCGGCGTTCCCGTCGCATCTCAAGAGGAGGCCCTCTCAACAGGAACGGCGAGAGGAACTCCAGGGTCGTGCCACCATTCCAAGAGTCCCCCAGATGTCTCAGTCCATTCCAGAGGAACCTCTTTTCCCTTCACCGGCTCGTCTTTCACGCCGAGGATCGACTCCCATCAAGGTGGCACGTGGCACAGCCCTGTGGGAAAGCCTCGTGGGAAAGCCTCGAGGGACAGCCTCGAGGGAAAGCCACAGATCCCTTGATCCACGTGACAGGAAGCGTGACACTACTGCTGCAGCTCGGGAGGAAAGCGCACGTGCATGCCCCCACACGAGACGAGGCCTGACTCCCCTGGGGAGACTCAGAAGCACCCCAAGATCCATGGCAACACTGGAGAGGAATCCTCAGGTTCCGGCCCCGACTCCACACAAGGACTGAGGCCACGGCATGGACGGGAGAGGAATCCCGAGAGGTCCCCTAGCAACTCGCATGGGGACTGGCCTTTCCTGAGGCCCCCAGAGCGGGTCCCTGAGGTCCCCGTCGTAACTCGAGAAGACCTGCCGCAACTGGAGAAAATCCAGGAGGTTCTCCCCTCCAGGCGAGATGAGGCCCATTTCCGCTGAGGCGTCTCGAGGCTGATCACACCTCACCTCTGGAACTTCGAAAGGGTCCTTCACACCCTTGGTGCAAATCAAGAAGTTCCCCGACCTAGCCGTCTCCACTCGAGAGGAATCACGAGGGTCCCGCCCACATCCAGAGGAGCCCCGTTTCCGCCTCGTAGCTCGAGATGAGGGATCCTTTCCCTGCTTCGTCGGGAAAGAGTTCCCGGCGTTCCCGTCGCATCTCAAGAGGAGGCCCTCTCAACAGGAACGGCGAGAGGAACTCCAGGGTCGTGCCACCATTCCAAGAGTCCCCCAGATGTCTCAGTCCATTCCAGAGGAACCTCTTTTCCCTTCACCGGCTCGTCTTTCACGCCGAGGATCGACTCACACCAAGGTGGCACGTGGCACAGCCCTGTGGGAAAGCCTCGTGGGAAAGCCTCGAGGGACAGCCTCGAGGGAAAGCCACAGATCCCTTGATCCACGTGACAGGAAGCGTGACACTACTGCTGCAGCTCCGGAGGAAAGCGCACGTGCATGCCCCCACTCGAGACGAGGCCTGACTCCCCTGGGGAGACTCAGAAGCACCCCAAGATCCATGGCAACACTGGAGAGGAATCCTCAGGTTCCGGCCCCGACTCCACACAAGGACTGAGGCCCCGGCATGGACGGGAGAGGAATCCCGAGAGGTCCCCTAGCAACTCGCATGGGGACTGGCCTTTCCTGAGGCCACCAGAGCGGGTCCCTGAGGTCCCCGTCGTAACTCGAGAAGACCTGCCGCAACTCGAGAAAATCCAGGAGGTTCTCCCCTCCAGGCGAGATGAGGCCCATTTCCGCTGAGGCGTCTCGAGGCTGATCACACCTCACCTCTGGAACTTCGAAAGGGTCCTTCACACCCTTGGTGCAAATCAAGAAGTTCCCCGACATACCCGTCTCCACTCGAGAGGAATCACGAGGGTCCCGCCCACATCCAGAGGAGCCCCGTTTCCGCCTCGTAGCTCGAGATGAGGGATCCTTTCCCTGCTTCGTCGGGAAAGAGTTCCCGGCGTTCCCGTCGCATCTCAAGAGGAGGCCCTCTCAACAGGAACGGCGAGAGGAACTCCAGGGTCGTGCCACCATTCCAAGAGTCCCCCAGATGTCTCAGTCCATTCCAGAGGAACCTCTTTTCCCTTCACCGGCTCGTCTTTCACGCCGAGGATCGACTCCCACCAAGGTGGCACGTGGCACAGCCCTGTGGGAAAGCCTCGTGGGAAAGCCTCGAGGGACAGCCTCGAGGGAAAGCCACAGATCCCTTGATCCACGTGACAGGAAGCGTGACACTACTGCTGCAGCTCGGGAGGAAAGCGCACGTGCATGCCCCCACTCGAGACGAGGCCTGACTCCCCTGGGGAGACTCAGAAGCACCCCAAGATCCATGGCAACACTGGACAGGAATCCTCAGGTTCCGGCCCCGACTCCACACAAGGACTGAGGCCCCGGCATGGACGGGAGAGGAATCCCGAGAGGTCCCCTAGCAACTCGCATGGGGACTGGCCTTTCCTGAGGCCACCAGAGCGGGTCCGTGAGGTCCCCGTCGTAACTCGAGAAGACCTGCCGCAACTCGAGAAAATCCAGGAGGTTCTCCCCTTCAGGCGAGATGAGGCCCATTTCCGATGAGGCGTCTCGAGGCGGATCACACCTCACCTCTGGAACTTCGAAAGGGTCTTTCACACCCTTGGTGCAAATCAAGAAGTTCCCCGACCTAGCCGTCTCCACTCGAGAGGAATCACGAGGGTCCCGCCCACATCCAGAGGAGCCCCGTTTCCGCCTCGTAGCTCGAGATGAGGGATCCTTTCCCTGCTTCGTCGGGAAAGAGTTCCCGGCGTTCCCGTCGCATCTCAAGAGGAGGCCCTCTCAACAGGAACGGCGAGAGGAACTCCAGGGTCGTGCCACCATTCCAAGAGTCCCCCAGATGTCTCAGTCCATTCCAGAGGAACCTCTTTTCCCTTCACCGGCTCGTCTTTCACGCCGAGGATCGACTCCCATCAAGGTGGCACGTGGCACAGCCCTGTGGGAAAGCCTCGTGGGAAAGCCTCGAGGGACAGCCTCGAGGGAAAGCCACAGATCCCTTGATCCACGTGACAGGAAGCGTGACACTACTGCTGCAGCTCGGGAGGAAAGCGCACGTGCATGCCCCCACACGAGACGAGGCCTGACTCCCCTGGGGAGACTCAGAAGCACCCCAAGATCCATGGCAACACTGGAGAGGAATCCTCAGGTTCCGGCCCCGACTCCACACAAGGACTGAGGCCACGGCATGGACGGGAGAGGAATCCCGAGAGGTCCCCTAGCAACTCGCATGGGGACTGGCCTTTCCTGAGGCCCCCAGAGCGGGTCCCTGAGGTCCCCGTCGTAACTCGAGAAGACCTGCCGCAACTGGAGAAAATCCAGGAGGTTCTCCCCTCCAGGCGAGATGAGGCCCATTTCCGCTGAGGCGTCTCGAGGCTGATCACACCTCACCTCTGGAACTTCGAAAGGGTCCTTCACACCCTTGGTGCAAATCAAGAAGTTCCCCGACCTAGCCGTCTCCACTCGAGAGGAATCACGAGGGTCCCGCCCACATCCAGAGGAGCCCCGTTTCCGCCTCGTAGCTCGAGATGAGGGATCCTTTCCCTGCTTCGTCGGGAAAGAGTTCCCGGCGTTCCCGTCGCATCTCAAGAGGAGGCCCTCTCAACAGGAACGGCGAGAGGAACTCCAGGGTCGTGCCACCATTCCAAGAGTCCCCCAGATGTCTCAGTCCATTCCAGAGGAACCTCTTTTCCCTTCACCGGCTCCTCATTCACGCCGAGGATCGACTCACACCAAGGTGGCACGTGGCACAGCCCTGTGGAAAAGCCTCGTGGGAAAGCCTCGAGGGACAGCCTCGAGGGAAAGCCACAGATCCCTTGATCCACGTGACAGGAAGCGTGACACTACTGCTGCAGCTCGGGAGGAAAGCGCACGTGCATGCCCCCACTCGAGACGAGGCCTGACTCCCCTGGGGAGACTCAGAAGCACCCCAAGATCCATGGCAACACTGGAGAGGAATCCTCAGGTTCCGGCCCCGACTCCACACAAGGACTGAGGCCCCGGCATGGACGGGAGAGGAATCCCGAGAGGTCCCCTAGCAACTCGCATGGGGACTGGCCTTTCCTGAGGCCACCAGAGCGGGTCCCTGAGGTCCCCGTCGTAACTCGAGAAGACCTGCCGCAACTCGAGAAAATCCAGGAGGTTCTCCCCTCCAGGCGAGATGAGGCCCATTTCCGCTGAGGCGTCTCGAGGCTGATCACACCTCACCTCTGGAACTTCGAAAGGGTCCTTCACACCCTTGGTGCAAATCAAGAAGTTCCCCGACATACCCGTCTCCACTCGAGAGGAATCACGAGGGTCCCGCCCACATCCAGAGGAGCCCCGTTTCCGCCTCGTAGCTCGAGATGAGGGATCCTTTCCCTGCATCGTCGGGAAAGAGTTCCCGGCATTCCCGTCGCATCTCAAGAGGAGGCCCTCTCAACAGGAACGGCGAGAGGAACTCCAGGGTCGTGCCACCATTCCAAGAGTCCCCCAGATGTCTCAGTCCATTCCAGAGGAACCTCTTTTCCCTTCACCGGCTCGTCTTTCACGCCGAGGATCGACTCCCACCAAGGTGGAACGTGGCACAGCCCTGTGGGAAAGCCTCGTGGGAAAGCCTCGAGGGACAGCCTCGAGGGAAAGCCACAGATCCCTTGATCCACGTGACAGGAAGCGTGACACTACTGCTGCAGCTCGGGAGGAAAGCGCACGTGCATGCCCCCACTCGACACGAGGCCTGACTCCCCTGGAGAGACTCAGAAGCACCCCAAGATCCATGGCAACACTGGAGAGGAATCCTCAGGTTCCCGCCCCGACTCCACACAAGGACTGAGGCCCCGGCATGGACTGGAGAGGAATCCCGAGAGGTCCCCTAGCAACTCGTATGGGGACTGGCCTTTCCTGAGGCCACCAGAGCGGGTCCCTGAGGTCCCCGTCGTAACTCGAGAAGACCTGCCGCAACTGGAGAAAATCCAGGAGGTTCTCCCCTCCAGGCGAGATGAGGCCCATTTCCGCTGAGGCGTCTCGAGGCTGATCACACCTCACCTCTGGAACTTCGAAAGGGTCCTTCACACCCTTGGTGCAAGTCAAGAAGTTCCCCGACCTAGCCGTCTCCACTCGAGAGGAATCACGAGTGTCCCGCCCACATCCAGAGGAGCCCCGTTTCTGCCTCGTAGCTCGAGATGAGGGATCCTTTCCCTGCTTCGTCGGGAAAGATTTCCCGGCGTTCCCGTCGCATCTCAAGAGGAGGCCCTCTCAACAGGAACGGCGAGAGAAACTCCAGGGTCGTGCCACCATTCCAAGAGTCCCCCAGATATCTCAGTCCATTCCAGAGGAACCTCTTTTCCCTTCACCGGCTCGTCTTTCACGCCGAGGATCGACTCACACCAAGGTGGCACGTGGCACAGCCCTGTGGGAAAGCCTCCTGGGAATGCCTCGAGGGACAGCCTCGAGGGAAAGCCTCAGATCCCTTGATCCACGTGACAGGAAGCGTGACACTACTGCTGCAGCTCGGGAGGAAAGCGCACGTGCATGCCCCCACTCGAGACGAGGCCTGACTCCCATGGGGAGACTCAGAAGCACCCCAAGATCCATGGCAACACTGGAGAGGAATCCTCAGGTTCCGGCCCCGACTCCACACAAGGACTGAGGCCCCGGCATGGACGGGAGAGGAATCCCGAGAGGTCCCCTAGCAACTCGCATGGGGACTGGCCTTTCCTGAGGCCACCAGAGCGGGTCCCTGAGGTCCCCGTCGTAACTCGAGAAGACCTGCCGCAACTCGAGAAAATCCAGGAGGTTCTCCCCTCCAGGCGAGATGAGGCCCATTTCCGCTGAGGCGTCTCGAGGCTGATCACACCTCACCTCTGGAACTTCGAAAGGGTCCTTCACACCCTTGGTGCAAATGAAGAAGTTCCCCGACATACCCGTCTCCACTCGAGAGGAATCACGAGGGTCCCGCCCACATCCAGAGGAGCCCCGTTTCCGCCTCGTAGCTCGAGATGATGGATCCTTTCCCTGCTTCGTCGGGAAAGAGTTCCCGGCGTTCCCGTCGCATCTCAAGAGGAGGCCCTCTCAACAGGAACGGCGAGAGGAACTCCAGGATCGTGCCACCATTCCAAGAGTCCCCCAGATGTCTCAGTCCATTCCAGAGGAACCTCTTTTCCCTTCACCGGCTCGTCTTTCACGCCGAGGATCGACTCCCACCAAGGTGGCACGTGGCACAGCCCTGTGGGAAAGCCTCGTGGGAAAGCTTCGAGGGACAGCCTCGAGGGAAAGCCACAGATCCCTTGATCCACGTGACAGGAAGCGTGACACTACTGCTGCAGCTCGGGAGGAAAGCGCACGTGCATGCCTCCACTCGAGACGAGGCCTGACACCCGTGGGGAGACTCAGAAGCACCCCAAGATCCATGGCAACACTGGAGAGGAATCCTCAGGTTCCGGCCCCGACTCCACACAAGGACTGAGGCCCCGGCATGGACGGGAGAGGAATCCCGAGAGGTCCCCTAGCAACTCGCATGGGGACTGGCCTTTCCTGAGGCCACCAGAGCGGGTCCCTGAGGTCCCCGTCGTAACTCGAGAAGACCTGCCGCAACTCGAGAAAATCCAGGAGGTTCTCCCCTCCAGGCGAGATGAGGCCCATTTCCGCTGAGGCGTCTCGAGGCTGATCACACCTCACCTCTGGAACTTCGAAAGGGTCCTTCACACCCTTGGTGCAAATCAAGAAGTTCCCCGACCTAGCCGTCTCCACTCGAGAGGAATCACGAGGGTCCCGCCCACATCCAGAGGAGCCCCGTTTCCGCCTCGTAGCTCGAGATGAGGGATCCTTTCCCTGCTTCGTCGGGAAAGAGTTCCCGGCGTTCCCGTCGCATCTCAAGAGGAGGCCCTCTCAACAGGAACGGCGAGAGGAACTCCAGGGTCGTGCCACCATTCCAAGAGTCCCCCAGATGTCTCAGTCCATTCCAGAGGAACCTCTTTTCCCTTCACCGGCTCGTCTTTCACGCCGAGGATCGACTCACACCAAGGTGGAACGTGGCACAGCCCTGTGGGAAAGCCTCGTGGGAAAGCCTCGAGGGACAGCCTCGAGGGAAAGCCACAGATCCCTTGATCCACGTGACAGGAAGCGTGACACTACTGCTGCAGCTCGGGAGGAAAGCGCACGTGCATGCCCCCACTCGAGACGAGGCCTGACTCCCCTGGGGAGACTCAGAAGCACCCCAAGATCCATGGCAACACTGGAGAGGAATAGTCAGGTTCCGGCCCCGACTTCACACAAGGACTGAGGCCCCGGCATGGACGGGAGAGGAATCCCGAGAGGTCCCCTAGCAACTCGCATGGGGACTGGCCATTCCTGAGGCCACAAGAGCGGGTCCCTGAGGTCCCCGTCGTAACTCGAGAAGACCTGCCGCAACTCGAGAAAATCCAGGAGGTTCTCCCCTCCAGGCGAGATGAGGCCCATTTCCACTGAGGCATCTCGAGGCTGATCACACCTCACCTCTGGAACTTCGAAAGGGTCCTTCACACCCTTGGTGCAAATCAAGAAGTTCCCCGACCTAGCCGTCTCCACTCGAGAGGAATCACCAGGGTCCCGCCCACATCCAGAGGAGCCCCGTTTCCGCCTCGTAGCTCGAGATGAGGGATCCTTTCCCTTCTTCGTCGGGAAAGAGTTCCCGGCGTTCCCGTCGCATCTCAAGAGGAGGCCCTCTCAACAGGAACGGCGAGAGGAACTCCAGGGTCGTGCCACCATTCCAAGAGTCCCCCAGATGTCTCAGTCCATTCCAGAGGAACCTCTTTTCCCTTCACCGGCTCGTCTTTCACGCCGAGGATCGACTCCCACCAAGGTGGCACGTGGCACAGCCCTGTGGGAAAGCCTCGTGGGAAAGCCTCGAGGGACAGCCTCGAGGGAAAGCCACAGATCCCTTGATCCACGTGACAGGAAGCGTGACACTACTGCTGCAGCTCGGGAGGAAAGCGCACGTGCATGCCCCCACTCGAGACGAGGCCTGACTCCCCTGGGGAGACTCAGAAGCACCCCAAGATCCATGGCAACACTGGAGAGGAATCCTCAGGTTCCGGCCCCGACTCCACACAAGGACTGAGGCCCCGGCATGGACGGGAGAGGAATCCCGAGAGGTCCCCTAGCAACTCGCATGGGGACTGGCCTTTCCTGAGGCCACCAGAGCGGGTCCCTGAGGTCCCCGTCGTAACTCGAGAAGACCTGCCGCAACTCGAGAAAATCCAGGAGGTTCTCCCCTCCAGGCGAGATGAGGCCCATTTCCGCTGAGGCGTCTCGAGGCTGATCACACCTCACCTCTGGAACTTCGAAAGGGTCCTTCACACCCTTGGTGCAAATCAAGAAGTTCCCCGACCTAGCCGTCTCCACTCGAGAGGAATCACGAGGGTCCCGCCCACATCCAGAGGAGCCCCGTTTCCGCCTCGTAGCTCGAGATGAGGGATCCTTTCCCTGCTTCGTCGGGAAAGAGTTCCCGGCGTTCCCGTCGCATCTCAAGAGGAGGCCCTCTCAACAGGAATGGCGAGAGGAACTCCAGGGTCGTGCCACCATTCCAAGAGTCCCCCAGATGTCTCAGTCCATTCCAGAGGAACCTCTTTTCCCTTCACCGGCTCGTCTTTCACGCCGAGGATCGACTCCCACCAAGGTGGCACGTGGCACAGCCCTGTGGGAAAGCCTCGTGGGAAAGCCTCGAGGGACAGCCTCGAGGGAAAGCCACAGATCCCTTGATCCACGTGACAGGAAGCGTGACACTACTGCTGCAGCTCGGGAGGAAAGCGCACGTGCATGCCTCCACTCGAGACGAGGCCTGACACCCGTGGGGAGACTCAGAAGCACCCCAAGATCCATGGCAACACTGGAGAGGAATCCTCAGGTTCCGGCCCCGACTCCACACAAGGACTGAGGCCCCGGCATGGACGGGAGAGGAATCCCGAGAGGTCCCCTAGCAACTCGCATGGGGACTGGCCTTTCCTGAGGCCACCAGAGCGGGTCCCTGAGGTCCCCGTCGTAACTCGAGAAGACCTGCCGCAACTCGAGAAAATCCAGGAGGTTCTCCCCTCCAGGCGAGATGAGGCCCATTTCCGCTGAGGCGTCTCGAGGCTGATCACACCTCACCTCTGGAACTTCGAAAGGGTCCTTCACACCCTTGGTGCAAATCAAGAAGTTCCCCGACCTAGCCGTCTCCACTCGAGAGGAATCACGAGGGTCCCGCCCACATCCAGAGGAGCCCCGTTTCCGCCTCGTAGCTCGAGATGAGGGATCCTTTCCCTGCTTCGTCGGGAAAGAGTTCCCGGCGTTCCCGTCGCATCTCAAGAGGAGGCCCTCTCAACAGGAACGGCGAGAGGAACTCCAGGGTCGTGCCACCATTCCAAGAGTCCCCCAGATGTCTCAGTCCATTCCAGAGGAACCTCTTTTCCCTTCACCGGCTCGTCTTTCACGCCGAGGATCGACTCACACCAAGGTGGAACGTGGCACAGCCCTGTGGGAAAGCCTCGTGGGAAAGCCTCGAGGGACAGCCTCGAGGGAAAGCCACAGATCCCTTGATCCACGTGACAGGAAGCGTGACACTACTGCTGCAGCTCGGGAGGAAAGCGCACGTGCATGCCCCCACTCGAGACGAGGCCTGACTCCCCTGGGGAGACTCAGAAGCACCCCAAGATCCATGGCAACACTGGAGAGGAATAGTCAGGTTCCGGCCCCGACTTCACACAAGGACTGAGGCCCCGGCATGGACGGGAGAGGAATCCCGAGAGGTCCCCTAGCAACTCGCATGGGGACTGGCCATTCCTGAGGCCACAAGAGCGGGTCCCTGAGGTCCCCGTCGTAACTCGAGAAGACCTGCCGCAACTCGAGAAAATCCAGGAGGTTCTCCCCTCCAGGCGAGATGAGGCCCATTTCCACTGAGGCATCTCGAGGCTGATCACACCTCACCTCTGGAACTTCGAAAGGGTCCTTCACACCCTTGGTGCAAATCAAGAAGTTCCCCGACCTAGCCGTCTCCACTCGAGAGGAATCACCAGGGTCCCGCCCACATCCAGAGGAGCCCCGTTTCCGCCTCGTAGCTCGAGATGAGGGATCCTTTCCCTTCTTCGTCGGGAAAGAGTTCCCGGCGTTCCCGTCGCATCTCAAGAGGAGGCCCTCTCAACAGGAACGGCGAGAGGAACTCCAGGGTCGTGCCACCATTCCAAGAGTCCCCCAGATGTCTCAGTCCATTCCAGAGGAACCTCTTTTCCCTTCACCGGCTCGTCTTTCACGCCGAGGATCGACTCCCACCAAGGTGGCACGTGGCACAGCCCTGTGGGAAAGCCTCGTGGGAAAGCCTCGAGGGACAGCCTCGAGGGAAAGCCACAGATCCCTTGATCCACGTGACAGGAAGCGTGACACTACTGCTGCAGCTCGGGAGGAAAGCGCACGTGCATGCCCCCACTCGAGACGAGGCCTGACTCCCCTGGGGAGACTCAGAAGCACCCCAAGATCCATGGCAACACTGGAGAGGAATCCTCAGGTTCCGGCCCCGACTCCACACAAGGACTGAGGCCCCGGCATGGACGGGAGAGGAATCCCGAGAGGTCCCCTAGCAACTCGCATGGGGACTGGCCTTTCCTGAGGCCACCAGAGCGGGTCCCTGAGGTCCCCGTCGTAACTCGAGAAGACCTGCCGCAACTCGAGAAAATCCAGGAGGTTCTCCCCTCCAGGCGAGATGAGGCCCATTTCCGCTGAGGCGTCTCGAGGCTGATCACACCTCACCTCTGGAACTTCGAAAGGGTCCTTCACACCCTTGGTGCAAATCAAGAAGTTCCCCGACCTAGCCGTCTCCACTCGAGAGGAATCACGAGGGTCCCGCCCACATCCAGAGGAGCCCCGTTTCCGCCTCGTAGCTCGAGATGAGGGATCCTTTCCCTGCTTCGTCGGGAAAGAGTTCCCGGCGTTCCCGTCGCATCTCAAGAGGAGGCCCTCTCAACAGGAATGGCGAGAGGAACTCCAGGGTCGTGCCACCATTCCAAGAGTCCCCCAGATGTCTCAGTCCATTCCAGAGGAACCTCTTTTCCCTTCACCGGCTCGTCTTTCACGCCGAGGATCGACTCCCACCAAGGTGGCACGTGGCACAGCCCTGTGGGAAAGCCTCGTGGGAAAGCCTCGAGGGACAGCCTCGAGGGAAAGCCACAGATCCCTTGATCCACGTGACAGGAAGCGTGACACTACTGCTGCAGCTCGGGAGGAAAGCGCACGTGCATGCCCCCACTCGAGACGAGGCCTGACTCCCCTGGGGAGACTCAGAAGCACCCCAAGATCCATGGCAACACTGGAGAGGAATCCTTAGGTTCCGGCCCCGACTCCACACAAGGACTGAGGCCCCGGCATGGACGGGAGAGGAATCCCGAGAGGTCCCCTAGCAACTCGCATGGGGACTGGCCTTTCCTGAGGCCACCAGAGCGGGTCCCTGAGGTCCCCGTCATAACTCGAGAAGACCTGCCGCAACTCGAGAAAATCCAGGAGGTTCTCCCCTCCAGGCGAGATGAGGCCCATTTCCGCTGAGGCGTCTCGAGGCTGATCACACCTCACCTCTGGAACTTCGAAAGGGTCCTTCACACCCTTGGTGCAAGTCAAGAAGTTCCCCGACATACCCGTCTCCACTCGAGAGGAATCACGAGTGTCCCGCACACATCCAGAGGAGCCCCGTTTCCGCCTCGTAGCTCGAGATGAGGGATCCTTTCCCTGCTTCGTCGGGAAAGAGTTCCCGGCGTTCCCGTCGCATGTGAAGAGGAGGCCCTCTCAACAGGAACGGCGAGAGGAACTCCAGGGTCGTGCCACGATTACAAGAGTCCCCCAGATGTCTCAGTCCATTCCAGAGGAACCTCTTTTCCCTTCACCGGCTCGTCTTTCACGCCGAGGATCGACTCACACCAAGGTGGCACGTGGCACAGCCCTGTGGGAAAGCCTCGTGGGAAAGCCTCGAGGGACAGCCTCGAGGGAAAGCCACAGATCCCTTGATCCACGTGACAGGAAGCGTGACACTACTGCTGCAGCTAGGGAGGAAAGCGCACGTGCATGTCCCCACTCGAGACGAGGCCTGACTCCCCTGGGGAGACTCAGAAGCACCCCAAGATCCATGGCAACACTGGAGAGGAATCCTCAGGTTCCGGCCCCCACTCCACACAAGGACTGAGGCCCCGGCATGGACGGGAGAGGAATCCCGAGAGGTCCCCTAGCAACTCGCATGGGGACTGGCCATTCCTGAGGCCACCAGAGCGGGTCCCTGAGGTCCCCGTCGTAACTCGAGAAGACCTGCCGCAACTCGAGAAAATCCAGGAGGTTCTCCCCTCCAGGCGAGATGAGGCCCATTTCCGCTGAGGCATCTCGAGGCTGATCACACCTCACCTCTGGAACTTCGAAAGGGTCCTTCACACCCTTGGTGCAAATCAAGAAGTTCCCCGACCTAGCCGTCTCCACTCGAGAGGAATCACCAGGGTCCCGCCCACATCCAGAGGAGCCCCGTTTCCGCCTCGTAGCTCGAGATGAGGGATCCTTTACCTGCTTCGTCGGGAAAGAGTTCCCGGCGTTCCCGTCGCATCTCAAGAGGAGGCCCTCTCAACAGGAACGGCGAGAGAAACTCCAGGGTCGTGCCACCATTCCAAGAGTCCCCCAGATATCTCAGTCCATTCCAGAGGAACCTCTTTTCCCTTCACCGGCTCGTCTTTCACGCCGAGGATCGACTCACACCAAGGTGGCACGTGGCACAGCCCTGTGGGAAAGCCTCCTGGGAATGCCTCGAGGGACAGCCTCGAGGGAAAGCCTCAGATCCCTTGATCCACGTGACAGGAAGCGTGACACTACTGCTGCAGCTAGGGAGGAAAGCGCACGTGCATGCCCCCACTCGAGACGAGGCCTGACTCCCCTGGGGAGACTCAGAAGCACCCCAAGATCCATGGCAACACTGGAGAGGAATCCTCAGGTTCCGGCCCCGACTCCACACAAGGACTGAGGCCCCGGCATGGACGGGAGAGGAATCCCGAGAGGTCCCCTAGCAACTCGCATGGGGACTGGCCTTTCCTGAGGCCACCAGAGCGGGTCCCTGAGGTCCCCGTCGTAACTCGAGAAGACCTGCCGCAACTCGAGAAAATCCAGGAGGTTCTCCCCTCCAGGCGAGATGAGGCCCATTTCCGCTGAGGCGTCTCGAGGCTGATCACACCTCACCTCTGGAACTTCGAAAGGGTCCTTCACACCCTTGGTGCAAATCAAGAAGTTCCCCGACCTAGCCGTCTCCACTCGAGAGGAATCACCAGGGTCCCGCCCACATCCAGAGGAGCCCCGTTTCCGCCTCGTAGTTCGAGATGAGGGATCCTTTCCCTGCTTCGTCGGGAAAGAGTTCCCGGCGTTCCCGTCGCATCTCAAGAGGAGGCCCTCTCAACAGGAACGGCGAGAGGAACTCCAGGGTCGTGCCACCATTCCAAGAGTCCCCCAGATGTCTCAGTCCATTCCAGAGGAACCTCTTTTCCCTTCACCGGCTCGTCTTTCACGCCGAGGATCGACTCCCACCAAGGTGGCACGTGGCACAGCCCTGTGGGAAAGCCTCGTGGGAAAGCCTCGAGGGACAGCGTCGAGGGAAAGCCACAGATCCCTTGATCCACGTGACAGGAAGCGTGACACTACTGCTGCAGCTCGGGAGGAAAGCGCACGTGCATGCCCCCACTCGAGACGAGGCCTGACTCCCCTGGGGAGACTCAGAAGCACCCCAAGATCCATGGCAACACTGGAGAGGAATCCTCAGGTTCCGGCCCCGACTCCACACAAGGACTGAGGCCCCGGCATGGACGGGAGAGGAATCCCGAGAGGTCCCCTAGCAACTCGCATGGGGACTGGCCTTTCCTGAGGCCACCAGAGCGGGTCCCTGAGGTCCCCGTCGTAACTCGAGAAGACCTGCCGCAACTCGAGAAAATCCAGGAGGTTCTCCCCTCCAGGCGAGATGAGGCCCATTTCCGCTGAGGCGTCTCGAGGCTGATCACACCTCACCTCTGGAACTTCGAAAGGGTCCTTCACACCCTTGGTGCAAATCAAGAAGTTCCCCGACCTAGCCGTCTCCACTCGAGAGGAATCACGAGGGTCCCGCCCACATCCAGAGGAGCCCCGTTTCCGCCTCGTAGCTCGAGATGAGGGATCCTTTCCCTGCTTCGTCGGGAAAGAGTTCCCGGCGTTCCCGTCGCATCTCAAGAGGAGGCCCTCTCAACAGGAACGGCGAGAGGAACTCCAGGCTCGTGCCACCATTCCAAGAGTCCCCCAGATGTCTCAGTCCATTCCAGAGGAACCTCTTTTCCCTTCACCGGCTCGTCTTTCACGCCGAGGATCGACTCACACCAAGGTGGCACGTGGCACAGCCCTGTGGGAAAGCCTCGTGGGAAAGCCTCGAGGGACAGCCTCGAGGGAAAGCCACAGATCCCTTGATCCACGTGACAGGAAGCGTGACACTACTGCTGCAGCTCGGGAGGAAAGCGCACGTGCATGCCCCCACTCGAGACGAGGCCTGACTCCCCTGGGGAGACTCAGAAGCACCCCAAGATCCATGGCAACACTGGAGAGGAATCCTCAGGTTCCGGCCCCGACTCCACACAAGGACTGAGGCCCCGGCATGGACGGGAGAGGAATCCCGAGAGGTCCCCTAGCAACTCGCATGGGGACTGGCCTTTCCTGAGGCCACCAGAGCGGGTCCCTGAGGTCCCCGTCGTAACTCGAGAAGACCTGCCGCAACTCGAGAAAATCCAGGAGGTTCTCCCCTCCAGGCGAGATGAGGCCCATTTCCGCTGAGGCGTCTCGAGGCTGATCACACCTCACCTCTGGAACTTCGAAAGGGTCCTTCACACCCTTGGTGCAAATCAAGAAGTTCCCCGACATACCCGTCTCCACTGGAGAGGAATCACGAGGGTCGCGCCCACATCCAGAGGAGCCCCGTTTCCGCCTCGTAGCTCGAGATGAGGGATCCTTTCCCTGCTTCGTCGGGAAAGAGTTCCCGGCATTCCCGTCGCATCTCAAGAGGAGGCCCTCTCAACAGGAACGGCGAGAGGAACTCCAGGGTCGTGCCACCATTCCAAGAGTCCCCCAGATGTCTCAGTCCATTCCAGAGGAACCTCTTTTCCCTTCACCGGCTCGTCTTTCACGCCGAGGATCGACTCACACCAAGGTGGCACGTGGCACAGCCCTGTGGAAAAGCCTCGTGGGAAAGCATCGAGGGACAGCCTCGAGGGAAAGCCACAGATCCCTTGATCCACGTGACAGGAAGCGTGACACTACTGCTGCAGCTCGGGAGGAAAGCGCACGTGCATGCCCCCACTCGAGACGAGGCCTGACTCCCCTGGGGAGACTCAGAAGCACCCCAAGATCCATGGCAACACTGGAGAGGAATCCTCAGGTTCCGGCCCCGACTCCACACAAGGACTGAGGCCCCGGCATGGACGGGAGAGGAATCCCGAGAGGTCCCCTAGCAACTCGCATGGGGACTGGCCTTTCCTGAGGCCACCAGAGCGGGTCCCTGAGGTCCCCGTCGTAACTCGAGAAGACCTGCCGCAACTCGAGAAAATCCAGGAGGTTCTCCCCTCCAGGCGAGATGAGGCCCATTTCCGCTGAGGCGTCTCGAGGCTGATCACACCTCACCTCTGGAACTTCGAAAGGGTCCTTCACACCCTTGGTGCAAATCAAGAAGTTCCCCGACCTAGCCGTCTCCACTCGAGAGGAATCACCAGGGTCCCGCCCACATCCAGAGGAGCCCCGTTTCCGCCTCGTAGTTCGAGATGAGGGATCCTTTCCCTGCTTCGTCGGGAAAGAGTTCCCGGCGTTCCCGTCGCATCTCAAGAGGAGGCCCTCTCAACAGGAACGGCGAGAGGAACTCCAGGGTCGTGCCACCATTCCAAGAGTCCCCCAGATGTCTCAGTCCATTCCAGAGGAACCTCTTTTCCCTTCACCGGCTCGTCTTTCACGCCGAGGATCGACTCCCACCAAGGTGGCACGTGGCACAGCCCTGTGGGAAAGCCTCGTGGGAAAGCCTCGAGGGACAGCGTCGAGGGAAAGCCACAGATCCCTTGATCCACGTGACAGGAAGCGTGACACTACTGCTGCAGCTCGGGAGGAAAGCGCACGTGCATGCCCCCACTCGAGACGAGGCCTGACTCCCCTGGGGAGACTCAGAAGCACCCCAAGATCCATGGCAACACTGGAGAGGAATCCTCAGGTTCCGGCCCCGACTCCACACAAGGACTGAGGCCCCGGCATGGACGGGAGAGGAATCCCGAGAGGTCCCCTAGCAACTCGCATGGGGACTGGCCTTTCCTGAGGCCACCAGAGCGGGTCCCTGAGGTCCCCGTCGTAACTCGAGAAGACCTGCCGCAACTCGAGAAAATCCAGGAGGTTCTCCCCTCCAGGCGAGATGAGGCCCATTTCCGCTGAGGCGTCTCGAGGCTGATCACACCTCACCTCTGGAACTTCGAAAGGGTCCTTCACACCCTTGGTGCAAATCAAGAAGTTCCCCGACCTAGCCGTCTCCACTCGAGAGGAATCACGAGGGTCCCGCCCACATCCAGAGGAGCCCCGTTTCCGCCTCGTAGCTCGAGATGAGGGATCCTTTCCCTGCTTCGTCGGGAAAGAGTTCCCGGCGTTCCCGTCGCATCTCAAGAGGAGGCCCTCTCAACAGGAACGGCGAGAGGAACTCCAGGCTCGTGCCACCATTCCAAGAGTCCCCCAGATGTCTCAGTCCATTCCAGAGGAACCTCTTTTCCCTTCACCGGCTCGTCTTTCACGCCGAGGATCGACTCACACCAAGGTGGCACGTGGCACAGCCCTGTGGGAAAGCCTCGTGGGAAAGCCTCGAGGGACAGCCTCGAGGGAAAGCCACAGATCCCTTGATCCACGTGACAGGAAGCGTGACACTACTGCTGCAGCTCGGGAGGAAAGCGCACGTGCATGCCCCCACTCGAGACGAGGCCTGACTCCCCTGGGGAGACTCAGAAGCACCCCAAGATCCATGGCAACACTGGAGAGGAATCCTCAGGTTCCGGCCCCGACTCCACACAAGGACTGAGGCCCCGGCATGGACGGGAGAGGAATCCCGAGAGGTCCCCTAGCAACTCGCATGGGGACTGGCCTTTCCTGAGGCCACCAGAGCGGGTCCCTGAGGTCCCCGTCGTAACTCGAGAAGACCTGCCGCAACTCGAGAAAATCCAGGAGGTTCTCCCCTCCAGGCGAGATGAGGCCCATTTCCGCTGAGGCGTCTCGAGGCTGATCACACCTCACCTCTGGAACTTCGAAAGGGTCCTTCACACCCTTGGTGCAAATCAAGAAGTTCCCCGACATACCCGTCTCCACTGGAGAGGAATCACGAGGGTCCCGCCCACATCCAGAGGAGCCCCGTTTCCGCCTCGTAGCTCGAGATGAGGGATCCTTTCCCTGCTTCGTCGGGAAAGAGTTCCCGGCATTCCCGTCGCATCTCAAGAGGAGGCCCTCTCAACAGGAACGGCGAGAGGAACTCCAGGGTCGTGCCACCATTCCAAGAGTCCCCCAGATGTCTCAGTCCATTCCAGAGGAACCTCTTTTCCCTTCACCGGCTCGTCTTTCACGCCGAGGATCGACTCACACCAAGGTGGCACGTGGCACAGCCCTGTGGAAAAGCCTCGTGGGAAAGCATCGAGGGACAGCCTCGAGGGAAAGCCACAGATCCCTTGATCCACGTGACAGGAAGCGTGACACTACTGCTGCAGCTCGGGAGGAAAGCGCACGTGCATGCCCCCACTCGAGACGAGGCCTGACTCCCCTGGGGAGACTCAGAAGCACCCCAAGATCCATGGCAACACTGGAGAGGAATCCTCAGGTTCCGGCCCCGACTCCACACAAGGACTGAGGCCCCGGCATGGATGGGAGAGGAATCCCGAGAGGTCCCCTAGCAACTCGCATGGGGACTGGCCTTTCCTGAGGCCACCAGAGCGGGTCCCTGAGGTCCCCGTCGTAACTCGAGAAGACCTGCCGCAACTCGAGAAAATCCAGGAGGTTCTCCCCTCCAGGCGAGATGAGGCCCATTTCCGCTGAGGCGTCTCGAGGCTGATCACACCTCACCTCTGGAACTTCGAAAGGGTCCTTCACACCCTTGGTGCAAATCAAGAAGTTCCCCGACCTAGCCGTCTCCACTCGAGAGGAATCACGAGGGTCCCGCCCACATCCAGAGGAGCCCCGTTTCCGCCTCGTAGCTCGAGATGAGGGATCCTTTCCCTGCTTCGTCGGGAAAGAGTTCCCGGCGTTCCCGTCGCATCTCAAGAGGAGGCCCTCTCAACAGGAACGGCGAGAGGAACTCCAGGGTCGTGCCACCATTCCAAGAGTCCCCCAGATGTCTCAGTCCATTCCAGAGGAACCTCTTTTCCCTTCACCGGCTCGTCTTTCACGCCGAGGATCGACTCACACCAAGGTGGTACGTGGCACAGCCCTGTGGAAAAGCCTCGTGGGAAAGCCTCGAGGGACAGCCTCGAGGGAAAGCCACAGATCCCTTGATCCACGTGACAGGAAGCGTGACACTACTGCTGCAGCTCGGGAGGAAAG
Source organism: Budorcas taxicolor (assembly GCF_023091745.1). NCBI lineage: Eukaryota > Metazoa > Chordata > Mammalia > Artiodactyla > Bovidae > Budorcas > Budorcas taxicolor. The sequence goes on from NW_026291785.1 coordinate 57,666, forward strand.
CGCACGTGCATGCCCCCACTCGAGACGAGGCCTGACTCCCCTGGGGAGACTCAGAAGCACCCCAAGATCCATGGCAACACTGGAGAGGAATCCTCAGGTTCCGGCCCCGACTCCACACAAGGACTGAGGCCCCGGCATGGACGGGAGAGGAATCCCGAGAGGTCCCCTAGCAACTCGCATGGGGACTGGCCTTTCCTGAGGCCACCAGAGCGGGTCCCTGAGGTCCCCGTCGTAACTCGAGAAGACCTGCCTCAACTCGAGAAAATCCAGGAGGTTCTCCCCTCCAGGCGAGATGAGGCCCATTTCCGCTGAGGCGTCTCGAGGCTGATCACACCTCACCTCTGGAACTTCGAAAGGGTCCTTCACACCCTTGGTGCAAATCAAGAAGTTCCCCGACCTAGCCGTCTCCACTCGAGAGGAATCACGAGGGTCCCGCCCACATCCAGAGGAGCCCCGTTTCCGCCTCGTAGCTCGAGATGAGGGATCCTTTCCCTGCTTCGTCGGGAAAGAGTTCCCGGCGTTCCCGTCGCATCTCAAGAGGAGGCCCTCTCAACAGGAACGGCGAGAGGAACTCCAGGGTCGTGCCACCATTCCAAGAGTCCCCCAGATGTCTCAGTCCATTCCAGAGGAACCTCTTTTCCCTTCACCGGCTCGTCTTTCACGCCGAGGATCGACTCACACCAAGGTGGCACGTGGCACAGCCCTGTGGAAAAGCCTCGTGGGAAAGCCTCGAGGGACAGCCTCGAGGGAAAGCCACAGATCCCTTGATCCACGTGACAGGAAGCGTGACACTACTGCTGCAGCTCGGGAGGAAAGCGCACGTGCATGCCCCCACTCGAGACGAGGCCTGACTCCCCTGGGGAGACTCAGAAGCACCCCAAGATCCATGGCAACACAGGAGAGGAATCCTCAGGTTCCGGCCCCGACTCCACACAAGGACTGAGGCCCCGGCATGGACGGGAGAGGAATCCCGAGAGGTCCCCTAGCAACTCGCATGGGGACTGGCCTTTCCTGAGGCCACCAGAGCGGGTCCCTGAGGTCCCCGTCGTAACTCGAGAAGACCTGCCGCAACTCGAGAAAATCCAGGAGGTTCTCCCCTCCAGGCGAGATGAGGCCCATTTCTGCTGAGGAGTCTCGAGGCTGATCACACCTCACCTCTGGAACTTCGAAAGGGTCCTTCACACCCTTGGTGCAAATCAAGAAGTTCCCCGACCTAGCCGTCTCCACTCGAGAGGAATCACGAGGGTCCCGCCCACATCCAGAGGAGCCCCGTTTCCGCCTCGTAGCTCGAGATGAGGGATCCTTTCCCTGCTTCGTCGGGAAAGAGTTCCCGGCGTTCCCGTCGCATCTCAAGAGGAGGCCCTCTCAACAGGAACGGCGAGAGGAACTCCAGGGTCGTGCCACCATTCCAAGAGTCCCCCAGATGTCTCAGTCCATTCCAGAGGAACCTATTTCCCTTCACCGGCTCGTCTTTCACGCCGAGGATCGACTCACACCAAGGTGGCACGTGGCACAGCCCTGTGGAAAAGCCTCGTGGGAAAGCCTCGAGGGACAGCCTCGAGGGAAAGCCACAGATCCCTTGATCCACGTGACAGGAAGCGTGACACTACTGCTGCAGCTCGGGAGGAAAGCGCACGTGCATGCCCCCCACTCGAGACGAGGCCTGACTCCCCTGGGGAGACTCAGAAGCACCCCAAGATCCATGGCAACACTGGAGAGGAATCCTCAGGTTCCGGCCCCGACTCCACACAAGGACTGAGGCCCCGGCATGGACGGGAGAGGAATCCCGAGAGGTCCCCTAGCAACTCGCATGGGGACTGGCCTTTCCTGAGGCCACCAGAGCGGGTCCCTGAGGTCCCCGTCGTAACTCGAGAAGACCTGCCGCAACTCGAGAAAATCCAGGAGGTTCTCCCCTCCAGGCGAGATGAGGCCCATTTCTGCTGAGGAGTCTCGAGGCTGATCACACCTCACCTCTGGAACTTCGAAAGGGTCCTTCACACCCTTGGTGCAAATCAAGAAGTTCCCCGACCTAGCCGTCTCCACTCGAGAGGAATCACGAGGGTCCCGCCCACATCCAGAGGAGCCCCGTTTCCGCCTCGTAGCTCGAGATGAGGGATCCTTTCCCTGCTTCGTCGGGAAAGAGTTCCCGGCGTTCCCGTCGCATCTCAAGAGGAGGCCCTCTCAACGGGAACGGCGAGAGGAACTCCAGGGTCGTGCCACCATTCCAAGAGTCCCCCAGATGTCTCAGTCCATTCCAGAGGAACCTCTTTTCCCTTCACCGGCTCGTCTTTCACGCCGAGGATCGACTCACACCAAGGTGGCACGTGGCACAGCCCTGTGGAAAAGCCTCGTGGGAAAGCCTCGAGGGACAGCTTCGAGGGAAAGCCACAGATCCCTTGATCCACGTGACAGGAAGCGTGACACTACTGCTGCAGCTCGGGAGGAAAGCGCACGCGCATGTCCCCACTCGAGACGAAGCCTAACTCCCCTGGGGAGACTGAGAAGCACGCCAAGATCCATGGCAACACTGGAGAGGAATCCTCAGGTTCCGGCCCCCACTCCACACAAGGACTGAGGCCCCGGCATGGACGGGAGAGGAATCCCGAGAGGTCCCCTAGCAACTCGCATGGGGACTGGCCTTTCCTGAGGCCACCAGAGCGGGTCCCTGAGGTCCCCGTCGTAACACGAGAAGACCTGCCGCAACTGGAGAAAATCCAGGAGGTTCTCCCCTCCAGGCGAGATGAGGCCCATTTCCGCTGAGGCGTCTCGAGGCTGATCACACCTCACCTCTGGAACTTCGAAAGGGTCCTTCACACCCTTGGTGCAAATCAAGAAGTTCCCCGACCTAGCCGTCTCCACTCGAGAGGAATCACGAGGGTCCCGCCCACATCCAGAGGAGCCCCGTTTCCGCCTCGTAGCTCGAGATGAGGGATCCTTTCCCTGCTTCGTCGGGAAAGAGTTCCCGGCGTTCCCGTCGCATCTCAAGAGGAGGCCCTCTCAACAGGAACGGCGAGAGGAACTCCAGGGTCGTGCCACCATTCCAAGAGTCCCCCAGATGTCTCAGTCCATTCCAGAGGAACCTCTTTTCCCTTCATCGGCTCGTCTTTCACGCCGAGGATCGACTCACACCAAGGTGGCACGTGGCACAGCCCTGTGGGAAAGCCTCGTGGGAAAGCCTCGAGGGACAGCCTCGAGGGAAAGCCACAGATCCCTTGATCCACGTGACAGGAAGCGTGACACTACTGCTGCAGCTCGGGAGGAAAGCGCACGTGCATGCCCCCACTCGAGACGAGGCCTGACTCCCCTGGGGAGACTCAGAAGCACCCCAAGATCCATGGCAACACTGGAGAGGAATCCTCAGGTTCCGGCCCCGACTCCACACAAGGACTGAGGCCCCGGCATGGAGGGAGAGGAATCCCGAGAGGTCCCCTAGCAACTCGCATGGGGACTGGCCTTTCCTGAGGCCACCAGAGCGGGTCCCTGAGGTCCCCGTCGTAACTCGAGAAGACCTGCCGCAACTCGAGAAAATCCAGGAGGTTCTCCCCTCCAGGCGAGATGAGGCCCATTTCCGCTGAGGCGTCTCGAGGCTGATCACACCTCACCTCTGGAACTTCGAAAGGGTCCTTCACACCCTTGGTGCAAATCAAGAAGTTCCCCGACCTAGCCGTCTCCACTCGAGAGGAATCACGAGGGTCCCGCCCACATCCAGAGGAGCCCCGTTTCCGCCTCGTAGCTCGAGATGAGGGATCCTTTCCCTGCTTCGTCGGCAAAGAGTTCCCGGCGTTCCCGTCGCATCTCAAGAGGAGGCCCTCTCAACAGGAACGGCGAGAGGAACTCCAGGGTCGTGCCACCATTCCAAGAGTCCCCCAGATGTCTCAGTCCATTCCAGAGGAACCTCTTTTCCCTTCAACGGCTCGTCTTTCACGCCGAGGATCGACTCACACCAAGGTGGCACGTGGCACAGCCCTGTGGGAAAGCCTCGTGGGAAAGCCTCGAGGGACAGCCTCGAGGGAAAGCCACAGATCCCTTGATCCACGTGACAGGAAGCGTGACACTACTGCTGCAGCTCGGGAGGAAAGCGCACGTGCATGCCCCCACTCGAGACGAGGCCTGACTCCCCTGGGGAGACTGAGAAGCACGCCAAGATCCATGGCAACACTGGAGAGGAATCCTCAGGTTCCGGCCCCCACTCCACACAAGGACTGAGGCCCCGGCATGGACGGGAGAGGAATCCCGAGAGGTCCCCTAGCAACTCGCATGGGGACTGGCCTTTCCTGAGGCCACCAGAGCGGGTCCCTGAGGTCCCCGTCGTAACACGAGAAGACCTGCCGCAACTGGAGAAAATCCAGGAGGTTCTCCCCTCCAGGCGAGATGAGGCCCATTTCCGCTGAGGCGTCTCGAGGCTGATCACACCTCACCTCTGGAACTTCGAAAGGCTCCTTCACACCCTTGGTGCAAATCAAGAAGTTCCCCGACCTAGCCGTCTCCACTCGAGAGGAATCACGAGGGTCCCGCCCACATCCAGAGGAGCCCCGTTTCCGCCTCGTAGCTCGAGATGAGGGATCCTTTCCCTGCTTCGTCGGCAAAGAGTTCCCGGCGTTCCCGTCGCATCTCAAGAGGAGGCCCTCTCAACAGGAACGGCGAGAGGAACTCCAGGGTCGTGCCACCATTCCAAGAGTCCCCAGATGTCTCAGTCCATTCCAGAGGAACCTCTTTTCCCTTCATCGGCTCGTCTTTCACGCCGAGGATCGACTCACACCAAGGTGGCACGTGGCACAGCCCTGTGGAAAGCCTCGTGGGAAAGCCTCGAGGGACAGCCTCGAGGGAAAGCCACAGATCCCTTGATCCACGTGACAGGAAGCGTGACACTACTGCTGCAGCTCGGGAGGAAAGCGCACGTGCATGCCCCCACTCGAGACGAGGCCTGACTCCCCTGGGGAGACTCAGAAGCACCCCAAGATCCATGGCAACACTGGAGAGGAATCCTCAGGTTCCGGCCCCGACTCCACACAAGGACTGAGGCCCCGGCATGGAGGGAGAGGAATCCCGAGAGGTCCCCTAGCAACTCGCATGGGGACTGGCCTTTCCTGAGGCCACCAGAGCGGGTCCCTGAGGTCCCCGTCGTAACTCGAGAAGACCTGCCGCAACTCGAGAAAATCCAGGAGGTTCTCCCCTCCAGGCGAGATGAGGCCCATTTCCGCTGAGGCGTCTCGAGGCTGATCACACCTCACCTCTGGAACTTCGAAAGGGTCCTTCACACCCTTGGTGCAAATCAAGAAGTTCCCCGACCTAGCCGTCTCCACTCGAGAGGAATCACGAGGGTCCCGCCCACATCCAGAGGAGCCCCGTTTCCGCCTCGTAGCTCGAGATGAGGGATCCTTTCCCTGCTTCGTCGGCAAAGAGTTCCCGGCGTTCCCGTCGCATCTCAAGAGGAGGCCCTCTCAACAGGAACGGCGAGAGGAACTCCAGGGTCGTGCCACCATTCCAAGAGTCCCCCAGATGTCTCAGTCCATTCCAGAGGAACCTCTTTTCCCTTCAACGGCTCGTCTTTCACGCCGAGGATCGACTCACACCAAGGTGGCACGTGGCACAGCCCTGTGGGAAAGCCTCGTGGGAAAGCCTCGAGGGACAGCCTCGAGGGAAAGCCACAGATCCCTTGATCCACGTGACAGGAAGCGTGACACTACTGCTGCAGCTCGGGAGGAAAGCGCACGTGCATGCCCCCACTCGAGACGAGGCCTGACTCCCCTGGGGAGTCTCAGAAGCACCCCAAGATCCATGGCAACACTGGAGAGGAATCCTCAGGTTCCGGCCCCGACTCCACACAAGGACTGAGGCCCCGGCATGGACGGGAGAGGAATCCCGAGAGGTCCCCTAGCAACTCGCATGGGGACTGGCCTTTCCTGAGGCCACCAGAGCGGGTCCCTGAGGTCCCCGTCGTAACTCGAGAAGACCTGCCGCAACTCGAGAAAATCCAGGAGGTTCTCCCCTCCAGGCGAGATGAGGCCCATTTCCGTTGAGGCGTCTCGAGGCTGATCACACCTCACCTCTGGAACTTCGAAAGGGTCCTTCACACCCTTGGTGCAAATCAAGAAGTTCCCCGACCTAGCCGTCTCCACTCGAGAGGAATCACGAGGGTCCCGCCCACATCCAGAGGAGCCCCGTTTCCGCCTCGTAGCTCGAGATGAGGGATCCTTTCCCTGCTTCGTCGGGAAAGAGTTCCCGGCGTTCCCGGCGCATCTCAAGAGGAGGCCCTCTCAACAGGAACGGCGAGAGGAACTCCAGGGTCGTGCCACCATTCCAAGAGTCCCCCAGATGTCTCAGTCCATTCCAGAGGAACCTCTTTTCCCTTCACCGGCTCGTCTTTCACGCCGAGGATCGACTCACACCAAGGTGGCACGTGGCACAGCCCTGTGGAAAAGCCTCGAGGGAAAGCCTCGAGGGACAGCCTCGAGGGAAAGCCACAGATCCCTTGATCCACGTGACAGGAAGCGTGACACTACTGCTGCAGCTCGGGAGGAAAGCGCACGTGCATGCCCCCACTCGAGACGAGGCCTGACTCCCCTGGGGAGACTCAGAAGCACCCCAAGATCCATGGCAACACTGGAGAGGAATCCTCAGGTTCCGGCCCCGACTCCACACAAGGACTGAGGCCCCGGCATGGACGGGAGAGGAATCCCGAGAGGTCCCCTAGCAACTCGCATGGGGACTGGCCTTTCCTGAGGCCACCAGAGCGGGTCCCTGAGGTCCCCGTCGTAACTCGAGAAGACCTGCCGCAACTCGAGAAAATCCAGGAGGTTCTCCCCTCCAGGCGAGATGAGGCCCATTTCCGCTGAGGCGTCTCGAGGCTGATCACACCTCACCTCTGGAACTTCGAAAGGGTCCTTCACACCCTTGGTGCAAATCAAGAAGTTCCCCGACCTAGCCGTCTCCACTCGAGAGGAATCACGAGGGTCCCGCCCACATCCAGAGGAGCCCCGTTTCCGCCTCGTAGCTCGAGATGAGGGATCCTTTCCCTGCTTCGTCGGGAAAGAGTTCCCGGCGTTCCCGTCGCATCTCAAGAGGAGGCCCTCTCAACAGGAACGGCGAGAGGAACTCCAGGGTCGTGCCACCATTCCAAGAGTCCCCCAGATGTCTCAGTCCATTCCAGAGGAACCTCTTTTCCCTTCACCGGCTCGTCTTTCACGCCGAGGATCGACTCACACCAAGGTGGCACGTGGCACAGCCCTGTGGAAAAGCCTCGTGGGAAAGCCTCGAGGGACAGCCTCGAGGGAAAGCCACAGATCCCTTGATCCACGTGACAGGAAGCGTGACACTACTGCTGCAGCTAGGGAGGAAAGCACACGTGCATGCCCCCACTCGAGACGAGGCCTGACTCCCCTGGGGAGACTCAGAAGCACCCCAAGATCCATGGCAACACTGGAGAGGAATCCTCAGGTTCCGGCCCCGACTCCACACAAGGACTGAGGCCCCGGCATGGACGGGAGAGGAATCCCGAGAGGTCCCCTAGCAACTCGCATGAGGACTGGCCTTTCCTCAGGCCACCAGAGCGGGTCCCTGAGGTCCCCGTCGTAACTCGAGAAGACCTGCCGCAACTCAAGAAAATCCAGGAGGTTCTCCCCTCCAGGCGAGATGAGGCCCATTTCCGCTGAGGCGTCTCGAGGCTGATCACACCTCACCTCTGGAACTTCGAAAGGGTCCTTCACACCCTTGGTGCAAATCAAGAAGTTCCCCGACATACCCGTCTCCACTCGAGAGGAATCACGAGGGTCCCGCCCACATCCAGAGGAGCCCCGTTTCCGCCTCGTAGCTCGAGATGAGGGATCCTTTCCCTGCTTCGTCGGCAAAGAGTTCCCGGCGTTCCCGTCGCATCTCAAGAGGAGGCCCTCTCAACAGGAACGGCGAGAGGAACTCCAGGGTCGTGCCACCATTCCAAGAGTCCCCAGATGTCTCAGTCCATTCCAGAGGAACCTCTTTTCCCTTCACCGGCTCGTCTTTCACGCCGAGGATCGACTCACACCAAGGTGGCACGTGGCACAGCCCTGTGGGAAAGCCTCGTGGGAAAGCCTCGAGGGACAGCCTCGAGGGAAAGCCACAGATCCCTTGATCCACGTGACAGGAAGCGTGACACTACTGCTGCAGCTCGGGAGGAAAGCGCACGTGCATGCCCCCACTCGAGACGAGGCCTGACTCCCCTGGGGAGACTCAGAAGCACCCCAAGATCCATGGCAACACTGGAGAGGAATCCTCAGGTTCCGGCCCCGACTCCACACAAGGACTGAGGCCCCGGCATGGACGGGAGAGGAATCCCGAGAGGTCCCCTAGCAACTCGCATGGGGACTGGCCTTTCCTGAGGCCACCAGAGCGGGTCCCTGAGGTCCCCGTCGTAACTCGAGAAGACCTGCCGCAACTCGAGAAAATCCAGGAGGTTCTCCCCTCCAGGCGAGATGAGGCCCATTTCCGCTGAGGCGTCTCGAGGCTGATCACACCTCACCTCTGGAACTTCGAAAGGGTCCTTCACACCCTTGGTGCAAATCAAGAAGTTCCCCGACCTAGCCGTCTCCACTCGAGAGGAATCACGAGGGTCACGCCCACATCCAGAGGAGCCCCGTTTCCGCCTCGTAGCTCGAGATGAGGGATCCTTTCCCTGCTTCGTCGGCAAAGAGTTCCCGGCGTTCCCGTCGCATCTCAAGAGGAGGCCCTCTCAACAGGAACGGCGAGAGGAACTCCAGGGTCGTGCCACCATTCCAAGAGTCCCCCAGATGTCTCAGTCCATTCCAGAGGAACCTCTTTTCCCTTCACCGGCTCGTCTTTCACGCCGAGGATCGACTCACACCAAGGTGGCACGTGGCACAGCCCTGTGGGAAAGCCTCGTGGGAAAGCCTCGAGGGACAGCTTCGAGGGAAAGCCACAGATCCCTTGATCCACGTGACAGGAAGCGTGACACTACTGCTGCAGCTCGGGAGGAAAGCGCACGTGCATGCCCCCACTCGAGACGAGGCCTGACTCCCCTGGGGAGACTCAGAAGCACCCCAAGATCCATGGCAACACTGGAGAGGAATCCTCAGGTTCCGGCCCCGTCTCCACACAAGGACTGAGGCCCCGGCATGGAGGGAGAGGAATCCCGAGAGGTCCCCTAGCAACTCGCATGGGGACTGGCCTTTCCTGAGGCCACCAGAGCGGGTCCCTGAGGTCCCCGTCGTAACTCGAGAAGACCTGCCGCAACTCGAGAAAATCCAGGAGGTTCTCCCCTCCAGGCGAGATGAGGCCCATTTCCGCTGAGGCGTCTCGAGGCTGATCACACCTCACCTCTGGAACTTCGAAAGGGTCCTTCACACCCTTGGTGCAAATCAAGAAGTTCCCCGACATACCCGTCTCCACTCGAGAGGAATCACGAGGGTCCCGCCCACATCCAGAGGAGCCCCGTTTCCGCCTCGTAGCTCGAGATGAGGGATCCTTTCCCTGCTTCGTCGGGAAAGATTTCCCGGCGTTCCCGTCGCATCTCAAGAGGAGGCCCTCTCAACAGGAACGGCGAGAGGAACTCCAGGGTCGTGCCACCATTCCAAGAGTCCCCCAGATGTCTCAGTCCATTCCAGAGGAACCTCTTTTCCCTTCAACGGCTCGTCTTTCACGCCGAGGATCGACTCACACCAAGGTGGCACGTGGCACAGCCCTGTGGGAAAGCCTCGTGGGAAAGCCTCGAGGGACAGCCTCGAGGGAAAGCCACAGATCCCTTGATCCACGTGACAGGAAGCGTGACACTACTGCTGCAGCTCGGGAGGAAAGCGCACGTGCATGCCCCCACTCGAGACGAGGCCTGACTCCCCTGGGGAGACTCAGAAGCACCCCAAGATCCATGGCAACACTGGAGAGGAATCCTCAGGTTCCGGCCCCGACTCCACACAAGGACTGAGGCCCCGGCATGGACGGGAGAGGAATTCCGAGAGGTCCCCTAGCAACTCGCATGGGGACTGGCCTTTCCTGAGGCCACCAGAGCGGGTCCCTGAGGTCCCCGTCGTAACTCGAGAAGACCTGCCGCAACTCGAGAAAATCCAGGAGGTTCTCCCCTCCAGGCGAGATGAGGCCCATTTCCGCTGAGGCGTCTCGAGGCTGATCACACCTCACCTCTGGAACTTCGAAAGGGTCCTTCACACCCTTGGTGCAAATCAAGAAGTTCCCCGACCTAGCCGTCTCCACTCGAGAGGAATCACGAGGGTCACGCCCACATCCAGAGGAGCCCCGTTTCCGCCTCGTAGCTCGAGATGAGGGATCCTTTCCCTGCTTCGTCGGCAAAGAGTTCCCGGCGTTCCCGTCGCATCTCAAGAGGAGGCCCTCTCAACAGGAACGGCGAGAGGAACTCCAGGGTCGTGCCACCATTCCAAGAGTCCCCCAGATGTCTCAGTCCATTCCAGAGGAACCTCTTTTCCCTTCACCGGCTCGTCTTTCACGCCGAGGATCGACTCACACCAAGGTGGCACGTGGCACAGCCCTGTGGGAAAGCCTCGTGGGAAAGCCTCGAGGGACAGCCTCGAGGGAAAGCCACAGATCCCTTGATCCACGTGACAGGAAGCGTGACACTACTGCTGCAGCTCGGGAGGAAAGCGCAGGTGCATGCCCCCACTCGAGACGAGGCCTGACTCCCCTGGGGAGACTCAGAAGCACCCCAAGATCCATGGCAACACTGGAGAGGAATCCTCAGGTTCCGGCCCCGACTCCACACAAGGACTGAGGCCCCGGCATGGACGGGAGAGGAATCCCGAGAGGTCCCCTAGCAACTCGCATGGGGACTGGCCTTTCCTGAGGCCACCAGAGCGGGTCCCTGAGGTCCCCGTCGTAACTCGAGAAGACCTGCCGCAACTCGAGAAAATCCAGGAGGTTCTCCCCTCCAGGCGAGATGAGGCCCATTTCCGCTGAGGCGTCTCGAGGCTGATCACACCTCACCTCTGGAACTTCGAAAGGGTCCTTCACACCCTTGGTGCAAATCAAGAAGTTCCCCGACCTAGCCGTCTCCACTCGAGAGGAATCACGAGGGTCCCGCCCACATCCAGAGGAGCCCCGTTTCCGCCTCGTAGCTCGAGATGAGGGATCCTTTCCCTGCTTCGTCGGGAAAGAGTTCCCGGCGTTCCCGTCGCATCTCAAGAGGAGGCCCTCTCAACAGGAACGGCGAGAGGAACTCCAGGGTCGTGCCACCATTCCAAGAGTCCCCCAGATGTCTCAGTCCATTCCAGAGGAACCTCTTTTCCCTTCACCGGCTCGTCTTTCACGCCGAGGATCGACTCACACCAAGGTGGCACGTGGCACAGCCCTGTGGGAAAGCCTCGTGGGAAAGCCTCGAGGGACAGCCTCGAGGGAAAGCCACAGATCCCTTGATCCACGTGACAGGAAGCGTGACACTACTGCTGCAGCTCGGGAGGAAAGCGCACGTGCATGCCCCCACTCGAGACGAGGCCTGACTCCCCTGGGGAGACTCAGAAGCACCCCAAGATCCATGGCAACACTGGAGAGGAATCCTCAGGTTCCGGCCCCGACTCCACACAAGGACTGAGGCCCCGGCATGGACGGGAGAGGAATCCCGAGAGGTCCCCTAGCAACTCGCATGGGGACTGGCCTTTCCTGAGGCCACCAGAGCGGGTCCCTGAGGTCCCCGTCGTAACTCGAGAAGACCTGCCGCAACTCGAGAAAATCCAGGAGGTTTTCCCCTCCAGGCGAGATGAGGCCCATTTCCGCTGAGGCGTCTCGAGGCTGATCACACCTCACCTCTGGAACTTCGAAAGGGTCCTTCACACCCTTGGTGCAAATCAAGAAGTTCCCCGACCTAGCCGTCTCCACTCGAGAGGAATCACGAGGGTCCCGCCCACATCCAGAGGAGCCCCGTTTCCGCCTCGTAGCTCGAGATGAGGGATCCTTTCCCTGCTTCGTCGGGAAAGAGTTCCCGGCGTTCCCGTCGCATCTCAAGAGGAGGCCCTCTCAACAGGAACGGCGAGAGGAACTCCAGGGTCGTGCCACCATTCCAAGAGTCCCCCAGATGTCTCAGTCCATTCCAGAGGAACCTCTTTTCCCTTCACCGGCTCGTCTTTCACGCCGAGGATCGACTCACACCAAGGTGGCACGTGGCACAGCCCTGTGGAAAAGCCTCGTGGGAAAGCCTCGAGGGACAGCCTCGAGGGAAAGCCACAGATCCCTTGATCCACGTGACAGGAAGCGTGACACTACTGCTGCAGCTAGGGAGGAAAGCACACGTGCATGCCCCCACTCGAGACGAGGCCTGACTCCCCTGGGGAGACTCAGAAGCACCCCAAGATCCATGGCAACACTGGAGAGGAATCCTCAGGTTCCGGCCCCGACTCCACACAAGGACTGAGGCCCCGGCATGGACGGGAGAGGAATCCCGAGAGGTCCCCTAGCAACTCGCATGAGGACTGGCCTTTCCTCAGGCCACCAGAGCGGGTCCCTGAGGTCCCCGTCGTAACTCGAGAAGACCTGCCGCAACTGGAGAAAATCCAGGAGGTTCTCCCCTCCAGGCGAGATGAGGCCCATTTCCGCTGAGGCGTCTCGAGGCTGATCACACCTCACCTCTGGAACTTCGAAAGGGTCCTTCACACCCTTGGTGCAAATCAAGAAGTTCCCCGACCTAGCCGTCTCCACTCGAGAGGAATCACGAGGGTCACGCCCACATCCAGAGGAGCCCCGTTTCTGCCTCGTAGCTCGAGATGAGGGATCCTTTCCCTGCTTCGTCGGCAAAGAGTTCCCGGCGTTCCCGTCGCATCTCAAGAGGAGGCCCTCTCAACAGGAACGGCGAGAGGAACTCCAGGGTCGTGCCACCATTCCAAGAGTCCCCCAGATGTCTCAGTCCATTCCAGAGGAACCTCTTTTCCCTTCACCGGCTCGTCTTTCACGCCGAGGATCGACTCACACCAAGGTGGCACGTGGCACAGCCCTGTGGGAAAGCCTCGTGGGAAAGCCTCGAGGGACAGCCTCGAGGGAAAGCCACAGATCCCTTGATCCACGTGACAGGAAGCGTGACACTACTGCTGCAGCTCGGGAGGAAAGCGCACGTGCATGCCCCCACTCGAGACGAGGCCTGACTCCCCTGGGGAGACTCAGAAGCACCCCAAGATCCATGGCAACACTGGAGAGGAATCCTCAGGTTCCGGCCCCGTCTCCACACAAGGACTGAGGCCCCGGCATGGAGGGAGAGGAATCCCGAGAGGTCCCCTAGCAACTCGCATGGGGACTGGCCTTTCCTGAGGCCACCAGAGCGGGTCCCTGAGGTCCCCGTCGTAACTCGAGAAGACCTGCCGCAACTCGAGAAAATCCAGGAGGTTCTCCCCTCCAGGCGAGATGAGGCCCATTTCCGCTGAGGCGTCTCGAGGCTGATCACACCTCACCTCTGGAACTTCGAAAGGGTCCTTCACACCCTTGGTGCAAATCAAGAAGTTCCCCGACCTAGCCGTCTCCACTCGAGAGGAATCACGAGGGTCCCGCCCACATCCAGAGGAGCCCCGTTTCCGCCTCGTAGCTCGAGATGAGGGATCCTTTCCCTGCTTCGTCGGCAAAGAGTTCCCGGCGTTCCCGTCGCATCTCAAGAGGAGGCCCTCTCAACAGGAACGGCGAGAGGAACTCCAGGGTCGTGCCACCATTCCAAGAGTCCCCCAGATGTCTCAGTCCATTCCAGAGGAACCTCTTTTCCCTTCACCGGCTCGTCTTTCACGCCGAGGATCGACTCACACCAAGGTGGCACGTGGCACAGCCCTGTGGGAAAGCCTCGTGGGAAAGCCTCGAGGGACAGCCTCGAGAGAAAGCCACAGATCCCTTGATCCACGTGACAGGAAGCGTGACACTACTGCTGCAGCTCGGGAGGAAAGCGCACGTGCATGCCCCCACTCGAGACGAGGCCTGACTCCCCTGGGGAAACTCAGAAGCACCTCAAGATCCATGGCAACACTGGAGGGAATCCTCAGGTTCCAGCCCCGACTCCACACAAGGACTGAGGCCCCGGCATGGACGGGAGAGGAATCCCGAGAGGTCCCCTAGCAACTCGCATGGGGACTGGCCTTTCCTGAGGCCACCAGAGCGGGTCCCTGAGGTCCCCGTCGTAACTCGAGAAGACCTGCCGCAACTCGAGAAGACCTGCCGCAACTCGAGAAAATCCAGGAGGTTCTACCCTCCAGGCGAGATGAGGCCCATCTCCGCTGAGGCGTCTCGAGGCTGATCACACCTCACCTCTGGAACTTCGAAAGGCTCCTTCACACCCTTGGTGCAAATCAAGAAGTTCCCCGACATACCCGTCTCCACTCGAGAGGAATCACGAGGGTCCCACCCACATCCAGAGGAGCCCCGTTTCCGCCTCGTAGCTCGAGATGAGGGATCCTTTCCCTGCTTCGTCGGGAAAGAGTTCCCGGCGTTCCCGTCGCATCTCAAGAGGAGGCCCTCTCAACAGGAACGGCGAGAGGAACTCCAGGGTCGTGCCACCATTCCAAGAGTCCCCCAGATGTCTCAGTCCATTCCAGAGGAACCTCTTTTCCCTTCACCGGCTCCTCTTTCACGCCGAGGATCGACTCACACCAAGGTGGCACGTGGCACAGCCCTGTGGGAAAGCCTCGAGGGAAAGCCTCGAGGGACAGCCTCGAGGGAAAGCCACAGATCCCTTGATCCACGTGACAGGAAGCGTGACACTACTGCTGCAGCTCGGGAGGAAAGCGCACGTGCATGCCCCCACTCGAGACGAGGCCTGACTCCCCTGGGGAGACTCAGAAGCACCCCAAGATCCATGGCAACACTGGAGAGGAATCCTCAGGTTCCGGCCCCGACTCCACACAAGGACTGAGGCCCCGGCATGGACGGGAGAGGAATCCCGAGAGGTCCCCTAGCAACTCGCATGGGGACTGGCCTTTCCTGAGGCCACCAGAGCGGGTCCCTGAGGTCCCCGTCGTAACTCGAGAAGACCTGCCGCAACTGGAGAAAATCCAGGAGGTTCTCCCCTCCAGGCGAGATGAGGCCCATTTCCGCTGAGGCGTCTCGAGGCTGATCACACCTCACCTCTGGAACTTCGAAAGGGTCCTTCACACCCTTGGTGCAAATCAAGAAGTTCCCCGACCTAGCCGTCTCCACTCGAGAGGAATCACGAGGGTCCCGCCCACATCCAGAGGAGCCCCGTTTCCGCCTCGTAGCTCGAGATGAGGGATCCTTTCCCTGCTTCGTCGGCAAAGAGTTCCCGGCGTTCCCGTCGCATCTCAAGAGGAGGCCCTCTCAACAGGAACGGCGAGAGGAACTCCAGGGTCGTGCCACCATTCCAAGAGTCCCCCAGATGTCTCAGTCCATTCCAGAGGAACCTCTTTTCCCTTCACCGGCTCCTCTTTCACGCCGAGGATCGACTCACAC
Source organism: Budorcas taxicolor (assembly GCF_023091745.1). Classification (NCBI taxonomy): domain Eukaryota; kingdom Metazoa; phylum Chordata; class Mammalia; order Artiodactyla; family Bovidae; genus Budorcas; species Budorcas taxicolor. The sequence continues at coordinate 73,047 of NW_026291785.1, forward strand.
CAAGGTGGCACGTGGCACAGCCCTGTGGGAAAGCCTCGAGGGAAAGCCTCGAGGGACAGCCTCGAGGGAAAGCCACAGATCCCTTGATCCACGTGACAGGAAGCGTGACACTACTGCTGCAGCTCGGGAGGAAAGCGCACGTGCATGCCCCCACTCGAGACGAGGCCTGACTCCCCTGGGGAGACTCAGAAGCACCCCAAGATCCATGGCAACACTGGAGAGGAATCCTCAGGTTCCGGCCCCGACTCCACACAAGGACTGAGGCCCCGGCATGGACGGGAGAGGAATCCCGAGAGGTCCCCTAGCAACTCGCATGGGGACTGGCCTTTCCTGAGGCCACCAGAGCGGGTCCCTGAGGTCCCCGTCGTAACTCGAGAAGACCTGCCGCAACTGGAGAAAATCCAGGAGGTTCTCCCCTCCAGGCGAGATGAGGCCCATTTCCGCTGAGGCGTCTCGAGGCTGATCACACCTCACCTCTGGAACTTCGAAAGGCTCCTTCACACCCTTGGTGCAAATCAAGAAGTTCCCCGACCTAGCCGTCTCCACTCGAGAGGAATCACGAGGGTCCCGCCCACATCCAGAGGAGCCCCGTTTCCGCCTCGTAGCTCGAGATGAGGGATCCTTTCCCTGCTTCGTCGGCAAAGAGTTCCCGGCGTTCCCGTCGCATCTCAAGAGGAGGCCCTCTCAACAGGAACGGCGAGAGGAACTCCAGGGTCGTGCCACCATTCCAAGAGTCCCCCAGATGTCTCAGTCCATTCCAGAGGAACCTCTTTTCCCTTCACCGGCTCCTCTTTCACGCCGAGGATCGACTCACACCAAGGTGGCACGTGGCACAGCCCTGTGGGAAAGCCTCGAGGGAAAGCCTCGAGGGACAGCCTCGAGGGAAAGCCACAGATCCCTTGATCCACGTGACAGGAAGCGTGACACTACTGCTGCAGCTCGGGAGGAAAGCGCACGTGCATGCCCCCACTCGAGACGAGGCCTGACTCCCCTGGGGAGACTCAGAAGCACCCCAAGATCCATGGCAACACTGGAGAGGAATCCTCAGGTTCCGGCCCCGACTCCACACAAGGACTGAGGCCCCGGCATGGACGGGAGAGGAATCCCGAGAGGTCCCCTAGCAACTCGCATGGGGACTGGCCTTTCCTGAGGCCACCAGAGCGGGTCCCTGAGGTCCCCGTCGTAACTCGAGAAGACCTGCCGCAACTCGAGAAGACCTGCCGCAACTCGAGAAAATCCAGGAGGTTCTCCCTTGCAGGCGAGATGAGGCCCATCTCCGCTGAGGCGTCTCGAGGCTGATCACACCTCACCTCTGGAACTTCGAAAGGGTCCTTCACACCCTTGGTGCAAATCAAGAAGTTCCCCGACATACCCGTCTCCACTCGAGAGGAATCACGAGGGTCCCGACCACATCCAGAGGAGCCCCGTTTCCGCCTCGTAGCTCGAGATGAGGGATCCTTTCCCTGCTTCGTCGGGAAAGAGTTCCCGGCGTTCCCGTCGCATCTCAAGAGGAGGCCCTCTGAACAGGAACGGCGAGAGGAACTCCAGGGTCGTGCCACCATTCCAAGAGTCCCCCAGATGTCTCAGTCCATTCCAGAGGAACCTCTTTTCCCTTCACCGGCTCGTCTTTCACGCCGAGGATCGACTCACACCAAGGTGGCACGTGGCACAGCCCTGTGGGAAAGCCTCGTGGGAAAGCCTCGAGGGACAGCCTCGAGGGAAAGCCACAGATCCCTTGATCCACGTGACAGGAAGCGTGACACTACTGCTGCAGCTCGGGAGGAAAGCGCACGTGCATGCCCCCACTCGAGACGAGGCCTGACTCCCCTGGGGAGACTGAGAAGCACGCCAAGATCCATGGCAACACTGGAGAGGAATCCTCAGGTTCCGGCCCCGACTCCACACAAGGACTGAGGCCCCGGAATGGACGGGAGAGGAATCACGAGAGGTCCCCTAGCAACTCGCATGGGGGCTGGCCTTTCCTGAGGCCACCAGAGCGGGTCCCTGAGGTCCCCGTCGTAACTCGAGAAGACCTGCCGCAACTCGAGAAAATCCAGGAGGTTCTCCCCTCCAGGCGAGATGAGGCCCATTTCCGCTGAGGCGTCTCGAGGCTGATCACACCTCACCTGTGGAACTTCGAAAGGGTCCTTCACACCCTTGGTGCAAATCAAGAAGTTCCCCGACATACCCGTCTCCACTCGAGAGGAATCACGAGGGTCCCGCCCACATCCAGAGGAGCCCCGTTTCCACCTCGTAGCTCGAGATGAGGGATCCTTTCCCTGCTTCGACGGGAAAGAGTTCCCGGCGTTCCCGTCGCATCTCAAGAGGAGGCCCTCTCAACAGGAACGGCGAGAGGAACTCCAGGGTCGTGCCACCATTCCAAGAGTCCCCCAGATGTCTCAGTCCATTCCAGAGGAACCTCTTTTCCCTTCACCGGCTCGTCTTTCACGCCGAGGATCGACTCACACCAAGGTGGCACGTGGCACAGCCCTGTGGGAAAGCCTCGTGGGAAAGCCTCGAGGGACAGCCTCGAGGGAAAGCCACAGATCCCTTGATCCACGTGACAGGAAGCGTGACACTACTGCTGCAGCTCGGGAGGAAAGCGCACGGGCATGCCCCCACTCGAGACGAGGCCTGACTCCCCTGGGAAGACTCAGAAGCACCCCAAGATCCATGGCAACACTGGAGAGGAATCCTCAGGTTCCGGCCCCGACTCCACACAAGGACTGAGGCCCCGGCATGGACGGGAGAGGAATCCCGAGAGGTCCCCTAGCAACTCGCATGGGGACTGGCCTTTCCTGAGGCCACCAGAGCGGGTCCCTGAGGTCCCCGTCGTAACTCGAGAAGACCTGCCGCAACTCGAGAAAATCCAGGAGGTTCTCCCCTCCAGGCGAGATGAGGCCCATTTCCGCTGAGGCGTCTCGAGGCTGATCACACCTCACCTCTGGAACTTCGAAAGGGTCTTTCACACACTTGGTGCAAATCAAGAAGTTCCCCGACCTAGCCGTCTCCACTCGAGAGGAATCACGAGGGTCCCGCCCACATCCAGAGGAGCCCCGTTTCCGCCTCGTAGCTCGAGATGAGGGATCCTTTCCCTGCTTCGTCGGGAAAGAGTTCCCGGCGTTCCCGTCGCATCTCAAGAGGAGGCCCTCTCAACAGGAACGGCGAGAGGAACTCCAGGGTCGTGCCACCATTCCAAGAGTCCCCCAGATGTCTCAGTCCATTCCAGAGGAACCTCTTTTCCCTTCACCGGCTCGTCTTTCACGCCGAGGATCGACTCACACCAAGGTGGCACGTGGCACAGCCCTGTGGAAAAGCCTCGTGGGAAAGCCTCGAGGGACAGCCTCGAGGGAAAGCCACAGATCCCTTGATCCACGTGACAGGAAGCGTGACACTACTGCTGCAGCTAGGGAGGAAAGCACACGTGCATGCCCCCACTCGAGACGAGGCCTGACTCCCCTGGGGAGACTCAGAAGCACCCCAAGATCCATGGCAACACTGGAGAGGAATCCTCAGGTTCCGGCCCCGACTCCACACAAGGACTGAGGCCCCGGCATGGACGGGAGAGGAATCCCGAGAGGTCCCCTAGCAACTCGCATGAGGACTGGCCTTTCCTCAGGCCACCAGAGCGGGTCCCTGAGGTCCCCGTCGTAACTCGAGAAGACCTGCCGCAACTCGAGAAAATCCAGGAGGTTCTCCCCTCCAGGCGAGATGAGGCCCATTTCCGCTGAGGCGTCTCGAGGCTGATCACACCTCACCTCTGGAACTTCGAAAGGGTCCTTCACACCCTTGGTGCAAATCAAGAAGTTCCCCGACCTAGCCGTCTCCACTCGAGAGGAATCACGAGGGTCCCGCCCACATCCAGAGGAGCCCCGTTTCCGCCTCGTAGCTCGAGATGAGGGATCCTTTCCCTGCTTCGTCGGGAAAGAGTTCCCGGCGTTCCCGTCGCATCTCAAGAGGAGGCCCTCTCAACAGGAACGGCGAGAGGAACTCCAGGGTCGTGCCACCATTCCAAGAGTCCCCCAGATGTCTCAGTCCATTCCAGAGGAACCTCTTTTCCCTTCACCGGCTCGTCTTTCACGCCGAGGATCGACTCACACCAAGGTGGCACGTGGCACAGCCCTGTGGGAAAGCCTCGTGGGAAAGCCTCGAGGGACAGCCTCGAGGGAAAGCCACAGATCCCTTGATCCACGTGACAGGAAGCGTGACACTACTGCTGCAGCTCGGGAGGAAAGCGCACGTGCATGCCCCCACTCGAGACGAGGCCTGACTCCCCTGGGGAGACTCAGAAGCACCCCAAGATCCATGGCAACACTGGAGAGGAATCCTCAGGTTCCGGCCCCGACTCCACACAAGGACTGAGGCCCCGGCATGGACGGGAGAGGAATCCCGAGAGGTCCCCTAGCAACTCGCATGGGGACTGGCCTTTCCTGAGGCCACCAGAGCGGGTCCCTGAGGTCCCCGTCGTAACTCGAGAAGACCTGCCGCAACTGGAGAAAATCCAGGAGGTTCTCCACTCCAGGCGAGATGAGGCCCATTTCCGCTGAGGCGTCTCGAGGCTGATCACACCTCACCTCTGGAACTTCGAAAGGGTCCTTCACACCCTTGGTGCAAATCAAGAAGTTCCCCGACCTAGCCGTCTCCACTCGAGAGGAATCACGAGGGTCCCGCCCACATCCAGAGGAGCCCCGTTTCCGCCTCGTAGCTCGAGATGAGGGATCCTTTCCCTGCTTCGTCGGCAAAGAGTTCCCGGCGTTCCCGTCGCATCTCAAGAGGAGGCCCTCTCAACAGGAACGGCGAGAGGAACTCCAGGGTCGTGCCACCATTCCAAGAGTCCCCCAGATGTCTCAGTCCATTCCAGAGGAACCTCTTTTCCCTTCACCGGCTCGTCTTTCACGCCGAGGATCGACTCACACCAAGGTGGCACGTGGCACAGCCCTGTGGGAAAGCCTCGTGGGAAAGCCTCGAGGGACAGCCTCGAGGGAAAGCCACAGATCCCTTGATCCACGTGACAGGAAGCGTGACACTACTGCTGCAGCTCGGGAGGAAAGCGCACGTGCATGCCCCCACTCGAGACGAGGCCTGACTCCCCTGGGGAGACTCAGAAGCACCCCAAGATCCATGGCAACACTGGAGAGGAATCCTCAGGTTCCGGCCCCGACTCCACACAAGGACTGAGGCCCCGGCATGGACGGGAGAGGAATCCCGAGAGGTCCCCTAGCAACTCGCATGAGGACTGGCCTTTCCTCAGGCCACCAGAGCGGGTCCCTGAGGTCCCCGTCGTAACTCGAGAAGACCTGCCGCAACTCGAGAAAATCCAGGAGGTTCTCCCCTCCAGGCGAGATGAGGCCCATTTCCGCTGAGGCGTCTCGAGGCTGATCACACCTCACCTCTGGAACTTCGAAAGGGTCCTTCACACCCTTGGTGCAAATCAAGAAGTTCCCCGACCTAGCCGTCTCCACTCGAGAGGAATCACGAGGGTCCCGCCCACATCCAGAGGAGCCCCGTTTCCGCCTCGTAGCTCGAGATGAGGGATCCTTTCCCTGCTTCGTCGGGAAAGAGTTCCCGGCGTTCCCGTCGCATCTCAAGAGGAGGCCCTCTCAACAGGAACGGCGAGAGGAACTCCAGGGTCGTGCCACCATTCCAAGAGTCCCCCAGATGTCTCAGTCCATTCCAGAGGAACCTCTTTTCCCTTCACCGGCTCGTCTTTCACGCCGAGGATCGACTCACACCAAGGTGGCACGTGGCACAGCCCTGTGGGAAAGCCTCGTGGGAAAGCCTCGAGGGACAGCCTCGAGGGAAAGCCACAGATCCCTTGATCCACGTGACAGGAAGCGTGACACTACTGCTGCAGCTCGGGAGGAAAGCGCACGTGCATGCCCCCACTCGAGACGAGGCCTGACTCCCCTGGGGAGACTCAGAAGCACCCCAAGATCCATGGCAACACTGGAGAGGAATCCTCAGGTTCCGGCCCCGACTCCACACAAGGACTGAGGCCCCGGCATGGACGGGAGAGGAATCCCGAGAGGTCCCCTAGCAACTCGCATGGGGACTGGCCTTTCCTGAGGCCACCAGAGCGGGTCCCTGAGGTCCCCGTCGTAACTCGAGAAGACCTGCCGCAACTGGAGAAAATCCAGGAGGTTCTCCACTCCAGGCGAGATGAGGCCCATTTCCGCTGAGGCGTCTCGAGGCTGATCACACCTCACCTCTGGAACTTCGAAAGGGTCCTTCACACCCTTGGTGCAAATCAAGAAGTTCCCCGACCTAGCCGTCTCCACTCGAGAGGAATCACGAGGGTCCCGCCCACATCCAGAGGAGCCCCGTTTCCGCCTCGTAGCTCGAGATGAGGGATCCTTTCCCTGCTTCGTCGGCAAAGAGTTCCCGGCGTTCCCGTCGCATCTCAAGAGGAGGCCCTCTCAACAGGAACGGCGAGAGGAACTCCAGGGTCGTGCCACCATTCCAAGAGTCCCCCAGATGTCTCAGTCCATTCCAGAGGAACCTCTTTTCCCTTCACCGGCTCGTCTTTCACGCCGAGGATCGACTCACACCAAGGTGGCACGTGGCACAGCCCTGTGGGAAAGCCTCGTGGGAAAGCCTCGAGGGACAGCCTCGAGGGAAAGCCACAGATCCCTTGATCCACGTGACAGGAAGCGTGACACTACTGCTGCAGCTCGGGAGGAAAGCGCACGTGCATGCCCCCACTCGAGACGAGGCCTGACTCCCCTGGGGAAACTCAAAAGCACCTCAAGATCCATGGCAACACTGGAGGGAGTCCTCAGGTTCCAGCCCCGACTCCACACAAGGACTGAGGCCCGGCATGGACGGGAGAGGAATCCCGAGAGGTCCCCTAGCAACTCGCATGGGGACTGGCCTTTCCTGAGGCCACCAGAGCGGGTCCCTGAGGTCCCCGTCGTAACTCGAGAAGACCTGCCGCAACTCGAGAAGACCTGCCGCAACTCGAGAAAATCCAGGAGGTTCTCCCCTCCAGGCGAGATGAGGCCCATCTCCGCTGAGGCGTCTCCAGGCTGATCACACCTCACCTCTGGAACTTCGAAAGGGTCCTTCACACCCTTGGTGCAAATCAAGAAGTTCCCCGACATACCCGTCTCCACTCGAGAGGAATCACGAGGGTCCCGACCACATCCAGAGGAGCCCCGTTTCCGCCTCGTAGCTCGAGATGAGGGATCCTTTCCCTGCTTCGTCGGGAAAGAGTTCCCGGCGTTCCCGTCGCATCTCAAGAGGAGGCCCTCTGAACAGGAACGGCGAGAGGAACTCCAGGGTCGTGCCACCATTCCAAGAGTCCCCCAGATGTCTCAGTCCATTCCAGAGGAACCTCTTTTCCCTTCACCGGCTCGTCTTTCACGCCGAGGATCGACTCACACCAAGGTGGCACGTGGCACAGCCCTGTGGGAAAGCCTCGTGGGAAAGCCTCGAGGGACAGCCTCGAGGGAAAGCCACAGATCCCTTGATCCACGTGACAGGAAGCGTGACACTACTGCTGCAGCTCGGGAGGAAAGCGCACGTGCATGCCCCCACTCGAGACGAGGCCTGACTGCCCTGGGGAGACTCAGAAGCACCCCAAGATCCATGGCAACACTGGAGAGGAAACCTCAGGTTCCGGCCCCGACTCCACACAAGGACTGAGGCCCCGGAATGGACGGGAGAGGAATCACGAGAGGTCCCCTAGCAACTCGCATGGGGGCTGGCCTTTCCTGAGGCCACCAGAGCGGGTCCCTGAGGTCCCCGTCGTAACTCGAGAAGACCTGCCGCAACTCGAGAAAATCCAGGAGGTTCTCCCCTCCAGGCGAGATGAGGCCCATTTCCGCTGAGGCGTCTCGAGGCTGATCACACCTCACCTGTGGAACTTCGAAAGGGTCCTTCACACCCTTGGTGCAAATCAAGAAGTTCCCCGACATACCCGTCTCCACTCGAGAGGAATCACGAGGGTCCCGCCCACATCCAGAGGAGCCCCGTTTCCACCTCGTAGCTCGAGATGAGGGATCCTTTCCCTGCTTCGACGGGAAAGAGTTCCCGGCGTTCCCGTCGCATCTCAAGAGGAGGCCCTCTCAACAGGAATGGCGAGAGGAACTCCAGGGTCGTGCCACCATTCCAAGAGTCCCCCAGATGTCTCAGTCCATTCCAGAGGAACCTCTTTTCCCTTCACCGGCTCGTCTTTCACGCCGAGGATCGACTCACACCAAGGTGGCACATGGCACAGCCCTGTGGGAAAGCCTCGTGGGAAAGCCTCGAGGGACAGCCTCGAGGGAAAGCCACAGATCCCTTGATCCACGTGACAGGAAGCGTGACACTACTGCTGCAGCTCGGGAGGAAAGCGCACGGGCATGCCCCCACTCGAGACGAGGCCTGACTCCCCTGGGAAGACTCAGAAGCACCCCAAGATCCATGGCAACACTGGAGAGGAATCCTCAGGTTCCGGCCCCGACTCCACACAAGGACTGAGGCCCCGGCATGGACGGGAGAGGAATCCCGAGAGGTCCCCTAGCAACTCGCATGGGGACTGGCCTTTCCTGAGGCCACCAGAGCGGGTCCCTGAGGTCCCCGTCGTAACTCGAGAAGACCTGCCGCAACTCGAGAAAATCCAGGAGGTTCTCCCCTCCAGGCGAGATGAGGCCCATTTCCGCTGAGGCGTCTCGAGGCTGATCACACCTCACCTCTGGAACTTCGAAAGGGTCTTTCACACACTTGGTGCAAATCAAGAAGTTCCCCGACCTAGCCGTCTCCACTCGAGAGGAATCACGAGGGTCCCGCCCACATCCAGAGGAGCCCCGTTTCCGCCTCGTAGCTCGAGATGAGGGATCCTTTCCCTGCTTCGTCGGGAAAGAGTTCCCGGCGTTCCCGTCGCATCTCAAGAGGAGGCCCTCTCAACAGGAACGGCGAGAGGAACTCCAGGGTCGTGCCACCATTCCAAGAGTCCCCCAGATGTCTCAGTCCATTCCAGAGGAACCTCTTTTCCCTTCACCGGCTCGTCTTTCACGCCGAGGATCGACTCACACCAAGGTGGCACGTGGCACAGCCCTGTGGAAAAGCCTCGTGGGAAAGCCTCGAGGGACAGCCTCGAGGGAAAGCCACAGATCCCTTGATCCACGTGACAGGAAGCGTGACACTACTGCTGCAGCTAGGGAGGAAAGCACACGTGCATGCCCCCACTCGAGACGAGGCCTGACTCCCCTGGGGAGACTCAGAAGCACCCCAAGATCCATGGCAACACTGGAGAGGAATCCTCAGGTTCCGGCCCCGACTCCACACAAGGACTGAGGCCCCGGCATGGACGGGAGAGGAATCCCGAGAGGTCCCCTAGCAACTCGCATGAGGACTGTCCTTTCCTCAGGCCACCAGAGCGGGTCCCTGAGGTCCCCGTCGTAACTCGAGAAGACCTGCCGCAACTCGAGAAAATCCAGGAGGTTCTCCCCTCCAGGCGAGATGAGGCCCATTTCCGCTGAGGCGTCTCGAGGCTGATCACACCTCACCTCTGGAACTTCGAAAGGGTCCTTCACACCCTTGGTGCAAATCAAGAAGTTCCCCGACCTAGCCGTCTCCACTCGAGAGGAATCACGAGGGTCCCGCCCACATCCAGAGGAGCCCCGTTTCCGCCTCGTAGCTCGAGATGAGGGATCCTTTCCCTGCTTCGTCGGGAAAGAGTTCCCGGCGTTCCCGTCGCATCTCAAGAGGAGGCCCTCTGAACAGGAACGGCGAGAGGAACTCCAGGGTCGTGCCACCATTCCAAGAGTCCCCCAGATGTCTCAGTCCATTCCAGAGGAACCTCTTTTCCCTTCACCGGCTCGTCTTTCACGCCGAGGATCGACTCACACCAAGGTGGCACGTGGCACAGCCCTGTGGGAAAGCCTCGTGGGAAAGCCTCGAGGGACAGCCTCGAGGGAAAGCCACAGATCCCTTGATCCACGTGACAGGAAGCGTGACACTACTGCTGCAGCTCGGGAGGAAAGCGCACGTGCATGCCCCCACTCGAGACGAGGCCTGACTCCCCTGGGGAGACTCAGAAGCACCCCAAGATCCATGGCAACACTGGAGAGGAATCCTCAGGTTCCGGCCCCGACTCCACACAAGGACTGAGGCCCCGGCATGGACGGGAGAGGAATCCCGAGAGGTCCCCTAGCAACTCGCATGGGGACTGGCCTTTCCTGAGGCCACCAGAGCGGGTCCCTGAGGTCCCCTTCGTAACTCGAGAAGACCTGCCGCAACTGGAGAAAATCCAGGAGGTTCTCCACTCCAGGCGAGATGAGGCCCATTTCCGCTGAGGCGTCTCGAGGCTGATCACACCTCACCTCTGGAACTTCGAAAGGGTCCTTCACACCCTTGGTGCAAATCAAGAAGTTCCCCGACCTAGCCGTCTCCACTCGAGAGGAATCACGAGGGTCCCGCCCACATCCAGAGGAGCCCCGTTTCCGCCTCGTAGCTCGAGATGAGGGATCCTTTCCCTGCTTCGTCGGCAAAGAGTTCCCGGCGTTCCCGTCGCATCTCAAGAGGAGGCCCTCTCAACAGGAACGGCGAGAGGAACTCCAGGGTCGTGCCACCATTCCAAGAGTCCCCCAGATGTCTCAGTCCATTCCAGAGGAACCTCTTTTCCCTTCACCGGCTCGTCTTTCACGCCGAGGATCGACTCACACCAAGGTGGCACGTGGCACAGCCCTGTGGGAAAGCCTCGTGGGAAAGCCTCGAGGGACAGCCTCGAGGGATAGCCACAGATCCCTTGATCCACGTGACAGGAAGCGTGACACTACTGCTGCAGCTCGGGAGGAAAGCGCACGTGCATGCCCCCACTCGAGACGAGGCCTGACTCCCCTGGGGAAACTCAGAAGCACCTCAAGATCCATGGCAACACTGGAGGGAGTCCTCAGGTTCCAGCCACGACTCCACACAAGGACTGAGGCCCGGCATGGACGGGAGAGGAATCCCGAGAGGTCCCCTAGCAACTCGCATGGGGACTGGCCTTTCCTGAGGCCACCAGAGCGGGTCCCTGAGGTCCCCGTCGTAACTCGAGAAGACCTGCCGCAACTCGAGAAGACCTGCCGCAACTCGAGAAAATCCAGGAGGTTCTCCCCTCCAGGCGAGATGAGGCCAATCTCCGCTGAGGCGTCTCGAGGCTGATCACACCTCACCTCTGGAACTTCGAAAGGCTCCTTCACACCCTTGGTGCAAATCAAGAAGTTCCCCGACATACCCGTCTCCACTCGAGAGGAATCACGAGGGTCCCACCCACATCCAGAGGAGCCCCGTTTCCGCCTCGTAGCTCGAGATGAGGGATCCTTTCCCTGCTTCGTCGGGAAAGAGTTCCCGGCGTTCCCGTCGCATCTCAAGAGGAGGCCCTCTCAACAGGAACGGCGAGAGGAACTCCAGGGTCGTGCCACCATTCCAAGAGTCCCCCAGATGTCTCAGTCCATTCCAGAGGAACCTCTTTTCCCTTCACCGGCTCCTCTTTCACGCCGAGGATCGACTCACACCAAGGTGGCACGTGGCACAGCCCTGTGGGAAAGCCTCGAGGGAAAGCCTCGAGGGACAGCCTCGAGGGAAAGCCACAGATCCCTTGATCCACGTGACAGGAAGCGTGACACTACTGCTGCAGCTCGGGAGGAAAGCGCACGTGCATGCCCCCACTCGAGACGAGGCCTGACTCCCCTGGGGAGACTCAGAAGCACCCCAAGATCCATGGCAACACTGGAGAGGAATCCTCAGGTTCCGGCCCCGACTCCACACAAGGACTGAGGCCCCGGCATGGACGGGAGAGGAATCCCGAGAGGTCCCCTAGCAACTCGCATGGGGACTGGCCTTTCCTGAGGCCATCAGAGCGGGTCCCTGAGGTCCCCGTCGTAACTCGAGAAGACCTGCCGCAACTGGAGAAAATCCAGGAGGTTCTCCCCTCCAGGCGAGATGAGGCCCATTTCCGCTGAGGCGTCTCGAGGCTGATCACACCTCACCTCTGGAACTTCGAAAGGGTCCTTCACACCCTTGGTGCAAATCAAGAAGTTCCCCGACCTAGCCGTCTCCACTCGAGAGGAATCACGAGGGTCCCGCCCACATCCAGAGGAGCCCCGTTTCCGCCTCGTAGCTCGAGATGAGGGATTCTTTCCCTGCTTCGTCGGCAAAGAGTTCCCGGCGTTCCCGTCGCATCTCAAGAGGAGGCCCTCTCAACAGGAACGGCGAGAGGAACTCCAGGGTCGTGCCACCATTCCAAGAGTCCCCCAGATGTCTCAGTCCATTCCAGAGGAACCTCTTTTCCCTTCACCGGCTCCTCTTTCACGCCGAGGATCGACTCACACCAAGGTGGCACGTGGCACAGCCCTGTGGGAAAGCCTCGAGGGAAAGCCTCGAGGGACAGCCTCGAGGGAAAGCCACAGATCCCTTGATCCACGTGACAGGAAGCGTGACACTACTGCTGCAGCTCGGGAGGAAAGCGCACGTGCATGCCCCCACTCGAGACGAGGCCTGACTCCCCTGGGGAGACTCAGAAGCACCCCAAGATCCATGGCAACACTGGAGAGGAATCCTCAGGTTCCGGCCCCGACTCCACACAAGGACTGAGGCCCCGGCATGGACGGGAGAGGAATCCCGAGAGGTCCCCTAGCAACTCGCATGGGGACTGGCCTTTCCTGAGGCCACCAGAGCGGGTCCCTGAGGTCCCCGTCGTAACTCGAGAAGACCTGCCGCAACTGGAGAAAATCCAGGAGGTTCTCCCCTCCAGGCGAGATGAGGCCCATTTTCCGCTGAGGCGTCTCGAGGCTGATCACACCTCACCTCTGGAACTTCGAAAGGGTCCTTCACACCCTTGGTGCAAATCAAGAAGTTCCCCGACCTAGCCGTCTCCACTCGAGAGGAATCACGAGGGTCCCGCCCACATCCAGAGGAGCCCCGTTTCCGCCTCGTAGCTCGAGATGAGGGATCCTTTCCCTGCTTCGTCGGCAAAGAGTTCCCGGCGTTCCCGTCGCATCTCAAGAGGAGGCCCTCTCAACAGGAACGGCGAGAGGAACTCCAGGGTCGTGCCACCATTCCAAGAGTCCCCCAGATGTCTCAGTCCATTCCAGAGGAACCTCTTTTCCCTTCACCGGCTCCTCTTTCACGCCGAGGATCGACTCACACCAAGGTGGCACGTGGCACAGCCCTGTGGGAAAGCCTCGAGGGAAAGCCTCGAGGGACAGCCTCGAGGGAAAGCCACAGATCCCTTGATCCACGTGACAGGAAGCGTGACACTACTGCTGCAGCTCGGGAGGAAAGCGCACGTGCATGCCCCCACTCGAGACGAGGCCTGACTCCCCTGGGGAGACTCAGAAGCACCCCAAGATCCATGGCAACACTGGAGAGGAATCCTCAGGTTCCGGCCCCGACTCCACACAAGGACTGAGGCCCCGGCATGGACGGGAGAGGAATCCCGAGAGGTCCCCTAGCAACTCGCATGGGGACTGGCCTTTCCTGAGGCCACCAGAGCGGGTCCCTGAGGTCCCCGTCGTAACTCGAGAAGACCTGCCGCAACTCGAGAAGACCTGCCGCAACTCGAGAAAATCCAGGAGGTTCTCCCTTGCAGGCGAGATGAGGCCCATCTCCGCTGAGGCGTCTCGAGGCTGATCACACCTCACCTCTGGAACTTCGAAAGGGTCCTTCACACCCTTGGTGCAAATCAAGAAGTTCCCCGACATACCCGTCTCCACTCGAGAGGAATCACGAGGGTCCCGACCACATCCAGAGGAGCCCCGTTTCCGCCTCGTAGCTCGAGATGAGGGATCCTTTCCCTGCTTCGTCGGGAAAGAGTTCCCGGCGTTCCCGTCGCATCTCAAGAGGAGGCCCTCTCAACAGGAACGGCGAGAGGAACTCCAGGGTCGTGCCACCATTCCAAGAGTCCCCCAGATGTCTCAGTCCATTCCAGAGGAACCTCTTTTCCCTTCACCGGCTCGTCTTTCACGCCGAGGATCGACTCACACCAAGGTGGCACGTGGCACAGCCCTGTGGGAAAGCCTCGTGGGAAAGCCTCGAGGGACAGCCTCGAGGGAAAGCCACAGATCCCTTGATCCACGTGACAGGAAGCGTGACACTACTGCTGCAGCTAGGGAGGAAAGCACACGTGCATGCCCCCACTCGAGACGAGGCCTGACTCCCCTGGGGAGACTCAGAAGCACCCCAAGATCCATGGCAACACTGGAGAGGAATCCTCAGGTTCCGGCCCCGACTCCACACAAGGACTGAGGCCCCGGCATGGACGGGAGAGGAATCCCGAGAGGTCCCCTAGCAACTCGCATGGGTACTGGCCTTTCCTGAGGCCACCAGAGCGGGTCCCTGAGGTCCCCGTCGTAACTCGAGAAGACCTGCCGCAACTGGAGAAAATCCAGGAGGTTCTCCCCTCCAGGCGAGATGAGGCCCATTTCCGCTGAGGCGTCTCGAGGCTGATCACACCTCACCTCTGGAACTTCGAAAGGGTCCTTCACACCCTTGTTGCAAATCAAGAAGTTCCCCGACCTAGCCGTCTCCACTCGAGAGGAATCACGAGGGTCACGCCCACATCCAGAGGAGCCCCGTTTCCGCCTCGTAGCTCGAGATGAGGGATCCTTTCCCTGCTTCGTCGGCAAAGAGTTCCCGGCGTTCCCGTCGCATCTCAAGAGGAGGCCCTCTCAACAGGAACGGCGAGAGGAACTCCAGGGTCGTGCCACCATTCCAAGAGTCCCCCAGATGTCTCAGTCCATTCCAGAGGAACCTCTTTTCCCTTCACCGGCTCGTCTTTCACGCCGAGGATCGACTCACACCAAGGTGGCACGTGGCACAGCCCTGTGGGAAAGCCTCGTGGGAAAGCCTCGAGGGACAGCCTCGAGGGAAAGCCACAGATCCCTTGATCCACGTGACAGGAAGCGTGACACTACTGCTGCAGCTCGGGAGGAAAGCGCACGTGCATGCCCCCACTCGAGACGAGGCCTGACTCCCCTGGGGAAACTCAGAAGCACCTCAAGATCCATGGCAACACTGGAGGGAGTCCTCAGGTTCCAGCCCCGACTCCACACAAGGACTGAGGCCCGGCATGGACGGGAGAGGAATCCCGAGAGGTCCCCTAGCAACTCGCATGGGGACTGGCCTTTCCTGAGGCCACCAGAGCGGGTCCCTGAGGTCCCCGTCGTAACTCGAGAAGACCTGCCGCAACTCGAGAAGACCTGCCGCAACTCGAGAAAATCCAGGAGGTTCTCCCCTCCAGGCGAGATGAGGCCCATCTCCGCTGAGGCGTCTCGAGGCAGATCACACCTCACCTCTGGAACTTCGAAAGGCTCCTTCACACCCTTGGTGCAAATCAAGAAGTTCCCCGACATACCCGTCTCCACTCGAGAGGAATCACGAGGGTCCCACCCACATCCAGAGGAGCCCCGTTTCCGCCTCGTAGCTCGAGATGAGGGATCCTTTCCCTGCTTCGTCGGGAAAGAGTTCCCGGCGTTCCCGTCGCATCTCAAGAGGAGGCCCTCTCAACAGGAACGGCGAGAGGAACTCCAGGGTCGTGCCACCATTCCAAGAGTCCCCCAGATGTCTCAGTCCATTCCAGAGGAACCTCTTTTCCCTTCACCGGCTCCTCTTTCACGCCGAGGATCGACTCACACCAAGGTGGCACGTGGCACAGCCCTGTGGGAAAGCCTCGAGGGAAAGCCTCGAGGGACAGCCTCGAGGGAAAGCCACAGATCCCTTGATCCACGTGACAGGAAGCGTGACACTACTGCTGCAGCTCGGGAGGAAAGCGCACGTGCATGCCCCCACTCGAGACGAGGCCTGACTCCCCTGGGGAGACTCAGAAGCACCCCAAGATCCATGGCAACACTGGAGAGGAATCCTCAGGTTCCGGCCCCGACTCCACACAAGGACTGAGGCCCCGGCATGGACGGGAGAGGAATCCCGAGAGGTCCCCTAGCAACTCGCATGGGGACTGGCCTTTCCTGAGGCCACCAGAGCGGGTCCCTGAGGTCCCCGTCGTAACTCGAGAAGACCTGCCGCAACTGGAGAAAATCCAGGAGGTTCTCCCCTCCAGGCGAGATGAGGCCCATTTCCGCTGAGGCGTCTCGAGGCTGATCACACCTCACCTCTGGAACTTCGAAAGGGTCCTTCACACCCTTGGTGCAAATCAAGAAGTTCCCCGACCTAGCCGTCTCCACTCGAGAGGAATCACGAGGGTCCCGCCCACATCCAGAGGAGCCCCGTTTCCGCCTCGTAGCTCGAGATGAGGGATCCTTTCCCTGCTTCGTCGGCAAAGAGTTCCCGGCGTTCCCGTCGCATCTCAAGAGGAGGCCCTCTCAACAGGAACGGCGAGAGGAACTCCAGGGTCGTGCCACCATTCCAAGAGTCCCCCAGATGTCTCAGTCCATTCCAGAGGAACCTCTTTTCCCTTCACCGGCTCCTCTTTCACGCCGAGGATCGACTCACACCAAGGTGGCACGTGGCACAGCCCTGTGGGAAAGCCTCGAGGGAAAGCCTCGAGGGACAGCCTCGAGGGAAAGCCACAGATCCCTTGATCCACGTGACAGGAAGCGTGACACTACTGCTGCAGCTCGGGAGGAAAGCGCACGTGCATGCCCCCACTCGAGACGAGGCCTGACTCCCCTGGGGAGACTCAGAAGCACCCCAAGATCCATGGCAACACTGGAGAGGAATCCTCAGGTTCCGGCCCCGACTCCACACAAGGACTGAGGCCCCGGCATGGACGGGAGAGGAATCCCGAGAGGTCCCCTAGCAACTCGCATGGGGACTGGCCTTTCCTGAGGCCACCAGAGCGGGTCCCTGAGGTCCCCGTCGTAACTCGAGAAGACCTGCCGCAACTCGAGAAAATCCAGGAGGTTCTCCCCTCCAGGCGAGATGAGGCCCATTTCCGCTGAGGCGTCTCGAGGCTGATCACACCTCACCTCTGGAACTTCGAAAGGGTCCTTCACACCCTTGGTGCAAATCAAGAAGTTCCCCGACATACCCGTCTCCACTCGAGAGGAATCACGAGGGTCCCGCCCACATCCAGAGGAGCCCCGTTTCCGCCTCGTAGCTCGAGATGACGGATCCTTTCCATGCTTCGTCGGGAAAGAGTTCCCGGCGTACCCGTCGCATCTCAAGAGGAGGCCCTCTCAACAGGAACGGCGAGAGGAACTCCAGGGTCGTGCCACCATTCCAAGAGTCCCCCAGATGTCTCAGTCCATTCCAGAGGAACCTCTTTTCCCTTCACTGGCTCGTCTTTCACGCCGAGGATCGACTCACACCAAGGTGGCACGTGGCACAGCCCTGTGGGAAAGCCTCGTGGGAAAGCCTCGAGGGACAGCCTCGAGGGAAAGCCACAGATCTCTTGATCCACGTGACAGGAAGCGTGACACTACTGATGAAGCGCGGGAGGAAAAAGCACGTGCATGCCCCAACTCGAGACGAGGCCTGACTACCCTGGGGAGACTCAGAAGCACCGCAAGATCCATGGCAACACTGGAGAGGAATCCTCAGGTTCCGGCCCCGAGTCCACACAAGGACTGAGGCCCCGGCATGGACGGGAGAGGAATCCCGAGAGGTCCCCTAGCAACTCGCATGGGGACTGGCCTTTCCTGAGGCCACCAGAGCGGGTCCCTGAGGTCCCCGTCGTAACTCGAGAAGACGTGCCGCAACTTGAGAAAATCCAGGAGGTTCTCCCCTCCAGGCGAGATGAGGCCCATTTCCGCTGAGGCGTCTCGAGGCTGATCACACCTCACCTCTGGAACTTCGAAAGGGTCATTCACACCCTTGGTGCAAATCAAGAAGTTCCCCGACCTAGCCGTCTCCACTCGAGAGGAATCACGAGGGTCACGCCCACATCCAGAGGAGCCCCGTTTCCGCCTCGTAGCTCGAGATGAGGGATCCTTTCCCTGCTTCGTCGGCAAAGAGTTCCCGGCGTTCCCGTCGCATCTCAAGAGGAGGCCCTCTCAACAGGAACGGCGAGAGGAACTCCAGGGTCGTGCCACCATTCCAAGAGTCCCCCAGATGTCTCAGTCCATTCCAGAGGAACCTCTTTTCCCTTCACCGGCTCGTCTTTCACGCCGAGGATCGACTCACACCAAGGTGGCACGTGGCACAGCCCTGTGGGAAAGCCTCGTGGGAAAGCCTCGAGGGACAGCCTCGAGGGAAAGCCACAGATCCCTTGATCCACGTGACAGGAAGCGTGACACTACTGCTGCAGCTCGGGAGGAAAGCGCACGTGCATGCCCCCACTCGAGACGAGGCCTGACTCCCCTGGGGAGACTCAGAAGCACCCCAAGATCCATGGCAACACTGGAGAGGAATCCTCAGGTTCCGGCCCCGACTCCACACAAGGACTGAGGCCCCGGCATGGACGGGAGAGGAATCCCGAGAGGTCCCCTAGCAACTCGCATGGGGACTGGCCTTTCCTGAGGCCACCAGAGCGGGTCCCTGAGGTCCCCGTCGTAACTCGAGAAGACCTGCCGCAACTGGAGAAAATCCAGGAGGTTCTCCCCTCCAGGCGAGATGAGGCCCATTTCCGCTGAGGCGTCTCGAGGCTGATCACACCTCACCTCTGGAACTTCGAAAGGGTCCTTCACACCCTTGGTGCAAATCAAGAAGTTCCCCGACCTAGCCGTCTCCACTCGAGAGGAATCACGAGGGTCCCGCCCACATCCAGAGGAGCCCCGTTTCCGCCTCGTAGCTCGAGATGAGGGATCCTTTCCCTGCTTCGTCGGCAAAGAGTTCCCGGCGTTCCCGTCGCATCTCAAGAGGAGGCCCTCTCAACAGGAACGGCGAGAGGAACTCCAGGGTCGTGCCACCATTCCAAGAGTCCCCCAGATGTCTCAGTCCATTCCAGAGGAACCTCTTTTCCCTTCACCGGCTCCTCTTTCACGCCGAGGATCGACTCACACCAAGGTGGCACGTGGCACAGCCCTGTGGGAAAGCCTCGAGGGAAAGCCTCGAGGGACAGCCTCGAGGGAAAGCCACAGATCCCTTGATCCACGTGACAGGAAGCGTGACACTACTGCTGCAGCTCGGGAGGAAAGCGCACGTGCATGCCCCCACTCGAGACGAGGCCTGACTCCCCTGGGGAGACTCAGAAGCACCCCAAGATCCATGGCAACACTGGAGAGGAATCCTCAGGTTCCGGCCCCGACTCCACACAAGGACTGAGGCCCCGGCATGGACGGGAGAGGAATCCCGAGAGGTCCCCTAGCAACTCGCATGGGGACTGGCCTTTCCTGAGGCCACCAGAGCGGGTCCCTGAGGTCCCCGTCGTAACTCGAGAAGACCTGCCGCAACTCGAGAAAATCCAGGAGGTTCTCCCCTCCAGGCGAGATGAGGCCCATTTCCGCTGAGGCGTCTCGAGGCTGATCACACCTCACCTCTGGAACTTCGAAAGGGTCCTTCACACCCTTGGTGCAAATCAAGAAGTTCCCCGACATACCCGTCTCCACTCGAGAGGAATCACGAGGGTCCCGCCCACATCCAGAGGAGCCCCGTTTCCGCCTCGTAGCTCGAGATGACGGATCCTTTCCATGCTTCGTCGGGAAAGAGTTCCCGGCGTACCCGTCGCATCTCAAGAGGAGGCCCTCTCAACAGGAACGGCGAGAGGAACTCCAGGGTCGTGCCACCATTCCAAGAGTCCCCCAGATGTCTCAGTCCATTCCAGAGGAACCTCTTTTCCCTTCACTGGCTCGTCTTTCACGCCGAGGATCGACTCACACCAAGGTGGCACGTGGCACAGCCCTGTGGGAAAGCCTCGTGGGAAAGCCTCGAGGGACAGCCTCGAGGGAAAGCCACAGATCTCTTGATCCACGTGACAGGAAGCGTGACACTACTGATGAAGCGCGGGAGGAAAAAGCACGTGCATGCCCCAACTCGAGACGAGGCCTGACTACCCTGGGGAGACTCAGAAGCACCGCAAGATCCATGGCAACACTGGAGAGGAATCCTCAGGTTCCGGCCCCGAGTCCACACAAGGACTGAGGCCCCGGCATGGACGGGAGAGGAATCCCGAGAGGTCCCCTAGCAACTCGCATGGGGACTGGCCTTTCCTGAGGCCACCAGAGCGGGTCCCTGAGGTCCCCGTCGTAACTCGAGAAGACGTGCCGCAACTTGAGAAAATCCAGGAGGTTCTCCCCTCCAGGCGAGATGAGGCCCATTTCCGCTGAGGCGTCTCGAGGCTGATCACACCTCACCTCTGGAACTTCGAAAGGGTCATTCACACCCTTGGTGCAAATCAAGAAGTTCCCCGACCTAGCCGTCTCCACTCGAGAGGAATCACGAGGGTCACGCCCACATCCAGAGGAGCCCCGTTTCCGCCTCGTAGCTCGAGATGAGGGATCCTTTCCCTGCTTCGTCGGCAAAGAGTTCCCGGCGTTCCCGTCGCATCTCAAGAGGAGGCCCTCTCAACAGGAACGGCGAGAGGAACTCCAGGGTCGTGCCACCATTCCAAGAGTCCCCCAGATGTCTCAGTCCATTCCAGAGGAACCTCTTTTCCCTTCACCGGCTCGTCTTTCACGCCGAGGATCGACTCACACCAAGGTGGCACGTGGCACAGCCCTGTGGGAAAGCCTCGTGGGAAAGCCTCGAGGGACAGCCTCGAGGGAAAGCCACAGATCCCTTGATCCACGTGACAGGAAGCGTGACACTACTGCTGCAGCTCGGGAGGAAAGCGCACGTGCATGCCCCCACTCGAGACGAGGCCTGACTCCCCTGGGGAGACTCAGAAGCACCCCAAAATCCATGGCAACACTGGAGAGGAATCCTCAGGTTCCGGCCCCGACTCCACACAAGGACTGAGGCCCCGGCATGGACGGGAGAGGAATCCCGAGAGGTCCCCTAGCAACTCGCATGGGGACTGGCCTTTCCTGAGGCCACCAGAGCGGGTCCCTGAGGTCCCCGTCGTAACTCGAGAAGACCTGCCGCAACTCGAGAAAATCCAGGAGGTTCTCCCCTCCAGGCGAGATGAGGCCCATTTCCGCTGAGGCGTCTCGAGGCTGATCACACCTCACCTCTGGAACTTCGAAAGGGTCCTTCACACCCTTGGTGCAAATCTAGAAGTTCCCCGACATACCCGTCTCCACTCGAGAGGAATCACGAGGGTCCCGCCCACATCCAGAGGAGCCCCGTTTCCGCCTCGTAGCTCGAGATGAGGGATCCTTTCCCTGCTTCGTCGGGAAAGAGTTCCCGGCGTTCCCGTCGCATCTCAAGAGGAGGCCCTCTCAACAGGAAAGGCGAGAGGAACTCCAGGGTCGTGCCACCATTCCAAGAGTCCCCCAGATGTCTCAGTCCATTCCAGAGGAACCTCTTTTCCCTTCACTGGCTCGTCTTTCACGCCGAGGATCGACTCACACCAAGGTGGCACGTAGCACAGCCCTGTGGGAAAGCCTCGTGGGAAAGCCTCGAGGGACAGCCTCGAGGGAAAGCCACAGATCTCTTGATCCACGTGACAGGAAGCGTGACACTACTGATGAAGCACGGGAGGAAAGCGCACGTGCATGCCCCAACTCGAGACGAGGCCTGACTACCCTGGGGAGACTCAGAAGCACCCCAAGATCCATGGCAACACTGGAGAGGAATCCTCAGGTTCCGGCCCCGACTCCACACAAGGACTGAGGCCCCGGCATGGACGGGAGAGGAATCCCGAGAGGTCCCCTAGCAACTCGCATGGGGACTGGCCTTTCCTGAGGCCACCAGAGCGGGTCCCTGAGGTCCCCGTCGTAACTCGAGAAGACCTGCCGCAACTCGAGAAGACCTGCCGCAACTCGAGAAAATCCAGGAGGTTCTCCCCTCCAGGCGAGATGAGGCCCATCTCCGCTGAGGCGTCTCGAGACTGATCACAACTCACCTCTGGAACTTCGAAAGGCTCCTTCACACCCTTGGTGCAAATCAAGAAGTTCCCCGACATACCCGTCTCCACTCGAGAGGAATCACGAGGGTCCCGCCCACATCCAGAGGAGCCCCGTTTCCGCCTCGTAGCTCGAGATGAGGGATCCTTTCCCTACTTCGTCGGGAAAGAGATCCCGGCGTTCCCGTCGCATCTCAAGAGGAGGCCCTCTCAACAGGAACGGCGAGAGGAACTCCAGGGTCGTGCCACCATTCCAAGAGTCCCCCAGATGTCTCAGTCCATTCCAGAGGAACCTCTTTTCCCTTCACCGGCTCGTCTTTCACGCCGAGGATCGACTCACACCAAGGTGGCACGTGGCACAGCCCTGTGGGAAAGCCTCGTGGGAAAGCCTCGAGGGACAGCCTCGAGGGAAAGCCACAGATCTCTTGATCCACGTGACAGGAAGCGTGACACTACTGATGAAGCGCGGGAGGAAAGAGCACGTGCATGCCCCAACTCGAGACGAGGCCTGACTACCCTGGGGAGACTCAGAAGCACCGCAAGATCCATGGCAACACTGGAGAGGAATCCTCAGGTTCCGGCCCCGAGTCCACACAAGGACTGAGGCCCCGGCATGGACGGGAGAGGAATCCCGAGAGGTCCCCTAGCAACTCGCATGGGGACTGGCCTTTCCTGAGGCCACCAGAGCGGGTCCCTGAGGTCCCCGTCGTAACTCGAGAAGACGTGCCGCAACTTGAGAAAATCCAGGAGGTTCTCCCCTCCAGGCGAGATGAGGCCCATTTCCGCTGAGGCGTCTCGAGGCTGATCACACCTCACCTCTGGAACTTCGAAAGGGTCATTCACACCCTTGGTGCAAATCAAGAAGTTCCCCGACCTAGCCGTCTCCACTCGAGAGGAATCACGAGGGTCACGCCCACATCCAGAGGAGCCCCGTTTCCGCCTCGTAGCTCGAGATGAGGGATCCTTTCCCTGCTTCGTCGGCAAAGAGTTCCCGGCGTTCCCGTCGCATCTCAAGAGGAGGCCCTCTCAACAGGAACGGCGAGAGGAACTCCAGGGTCGTGCCACCATTCCAAGAGTCCCCCAGATGTCTCAGTCCATTCCAGAGGAACCTCTTTTCCCTTCACCGGCTCGTCTTTCACGCCGAGGATCGACTCACACCAAGGTGGCACGTGGCACAGCCCTGTGGGAAAGCCTCGTGGGAAAGCCTCGAGGGACAGCCTCGAGGGAAAGCCACAGATCCCTTGATCCACGTGACAGGAAGCGTGACACTACTGCTGCAGCTCGGGAGGAAAGCGCACGTGCATGCCCCCACTCGAGACGAGGCCTGACTCCCCTGGGGAGACTCAGAAGCACCCCAAGATCCATGGCAACACTGGAGAGGAATCCTCAGGTTCCGGCCCCGACTCCACACAAGGACTGAGGCCCCGGCATGGACGGGAGAGGAATCCCGAGAGGTCCCCTAGCAACTCGCATGGGGACTGGCCTTTCCTGAGGCCACCAGAGCGGGTCCCTGAGGTCCCCGTCGTAACTCGAGAAGATCTGCCGCAACTCGAGAAAATCCAGGAGGTTCTCCCCTCCAGGCGAGATGAGGCCCATTTCCGCTGAGGCGTCTCGAGGCTGATCACACCTCACCTCTGGAACTTCGAAAGGGTCCTTCACACCCTTGGTGCAAATCTAGAAGTTCCCCGACATACCCGTCTCCACTCGAGAGGAATCACGAGGGTCCCGCCCACATCCAGAGGAGCCCCGTTTCCGCCTCGTAGCTCGAGATGAGGGATCCTTTCCCTGCTTCGTCGGGAAAGAGTTCCCGGCGTTCCCGTCGCATCTCAAGAGGAGGCCCTCTCAACAGGAAAGGCGAGAGGAACTCCAGGGTCGTGCCACCATTCCAAGAGTCCCCCAGATGTCTCAGTCCATTCCAGAGGAACCTCTTTTCCCTTCACTGGCTCGTCTTTCACGCCGAGGATCGACTCACACCAAGGTGGCACGTAGCACAGCCCTGTGGGAAAGCCTCGTGGGAAAGCCTCGAGGGACAGCCTCGAGGGAAAGCCACAGATCTCTTGATCCACGTGACAGGAAGCGTGACACTACTGATGAAGCACGGGAGGAAAGCGCACGTGCATGCCCCCACTCGAGACGAGGCCTGACTACCCTGGGGAGACTCAGAAGCACCCCAAGATCCATGGCAACACTGGAGAGGAATCCTCAGGTTCCGGCCCCGACTCCACACAAGGACTGAGGCCCCGGCATGGACGGGAGAGGAATCCCGAGAGGTCCCCTAGCAACTCGCATGGGGACTGGCCTTTCCTGAGGCCACCAGAGCGGGTCCCTGAGGTCCCCGTCGTAACTCGAGAAGACCTGCCGCAACTCGAGAAAATCCAGGAGGTTCTCCCCTCCAGGCGAGATGAGGCCCATTTCCGCTGAGGCGTCTCGAGGCTGATCACACCTCACCTCTGGAACTTCGAAAGGGTCCTTCACACCCTTGGTGCAAATCTAGAAGTTCCCCGACATACCCGTCTCCACTCGAGAGGAATCACGAGGGTCCCGCCCACATCCAGAGGAGCCCCGTTTCCGCCTCGTAGCTCGAGATGAGGGATCCTTTCCCTGCTTCGTCGGGAAAGAGTTCCCGGCGTTCCCGTCGCATCTCAAGAGGAGGCCCTCTCAACAGGAAAGGCGAGAGGAACTCCAGGGTCGTGCCACCATTCCAAGAGTCCCCCAGATGTCTCAGTCCATTCCAGAGGAACCTCTTTTCCCTTCACTGGCTCGTCTTTCACGCCGAGGATCGACTCACACCAAGGTGGCACGTAGCACAGCCCTGTGGGAAAGCCTCGTGGGAAAGCCTCGAGGGACAGCCTCGAGGGAAAGCCACAGATCTCTTGATCCACGTGACAGGAAGCGTGACACTACTGATGAAGCACGGGAGGAAAGCGCACGTGCATGCCCCAACTCGAGACGAGGCCTGACTCCCCTGGGGAGACTCAGAAGCACCCCAAGATCCATGGCAACACTGGAGAGGAATCCTCAGGTTCCGGCCCCGACTCCACACAAGGACTGAGGCCCCGGCATGGACGGGAGAGGAATCCCGAGAGGTCCCCTAGCAACTCGCATGGGGACTGGCCTTTCCTGAGGCCACCAGAGCGGGTCCCTGAGGTCCCCGTCGTAACTCGAGAAGACCTGCCGCAACTCGAGAAGACCTGCCGCAACTCGAGAAAATCCAGGAGGTTCTCCCCTCCAGGCGAGATGAGGCCCATCTCCGCTGAGGCGTCTCGAGGCTGATCACAACTCACCTCTGGAACTTCGAAAGGCTCCTTCACACCCTTGGTGCAAATCAAGAAGTTCCCCGACATACCCGTCTCCACTCGAGAGGAATCACGAGGGTCCCGCCCACATCCAGAGGAGCCCCGTTTCCGCCTCGTAGCTCGAGATGAGGGATCCTTTCCCTACTTCGTCGGGAAAGAGATCCCGGCGTTCCCGTCGCATCTCAAGAGGAGGCCCTCTCAACAGGAACGGCGAGAGGAACTCCAGGGTCGTGCCACCATTCCAAGAGTCCCCCAGATGTCTCAGTCCATTCCAGAGGAACCTCTTTTCCCTTCACCGGCTCGTCTTTCACGCCGAGGATCGACTCACACCAAGGTGGCACGTGGCACAGCCCTGTGGGAAAGCCTCGTGGGAAAGCCTCGAGGGACAGCCTCGAGGGAAAGCCACAGATCTCTTGATCCACGTGACAGGAAGCGTGACACTACTGATGAAGCGCGGGAGGAAAGAGCACGTGCATGCCCCAACTCGAGACGAGGCCTGACTACCCTGGGGAGACTCAGAAGCACCGCAAGATCCATGGCAACACTGGAGAGGAATCCTCAGGTTCCGGCCCCGAGTCCACACAAGGACTGAGGCCCCGGCATGGACGGGAGAGGAATCCCGAGAGGTCCCCTAGCAACTCGCATGGGGACTGGCCTTTCCTGAGGCCACCAGAGCGGGTCCCTGAGGTCCCCGTCGTAACTCGAGAAGACGTGCCGCAACTTGAGAAAATCCAGGAGGTTCTCCCCTCCAGGCGAGATGAGGCCCATTTCCGCTGAGGCGTCTCGAGGCTGATCACACCTCACCTCTGGAACTTCGAAAGGGTCATTCACACCCTTGGTGCAAATCAAGAAGTTCCCCGACCTAGCCGTCTCCACTCGAGAGGAATCACGAGGGTCACGCCCACATCCAGAGGAGCCCCGTTTCCGCCTCGTAGCTCGAGATGAGGGATCCTTTCCCTGCTTCGTCGGCAAAGAGTTCCCGGCGTTCCCGTCGCATCTCAAGAGGAGGCCCTCTCAACAGGAACGGCGAGAGGAACTCCAGGGTCGTGCCACCATTCCAAGAGTCCCCCAGATGTCTCAGTCCATTCCAGAGGAACCTCTTTTCCCTTCACCGGCTCGTCTTTCACGCCGAGGATCGACTCACACCAAGGTGGCACGTGGCACAGCCCTGTGGGAAAGCCTCGTGGGAAAGCCTCGAGGGACAGCCTCGAGGGAAAGCCACAGATCCCTTGATCCACGTGACAGGAAGCGTGACACTACTGCTGCAGCTCGGGAGGAAAGCGCACGTGCATGCCCCCACTCGAGACGAGGCCTGACTCCCCTGGGGAGACTCAGAAGCACCCCAAGATCCATGGCAACACTGGAGAGGAATCCTCAGGTTCCGGCCCCGACTCCACACAAGGACTGAGGCCCCGGCATGGACGGGAGAGGAATCCCGAGAGGTCCCCTAGCAACTCGCATGGGGACTGGCCTTTCCTGAGGCCACCAGAGCGGGTCCCTGAGGTCCCCGTCGTAACTCGAGAAGACCTGCCGCAACTCGAGAAAATCCAGGAGGTTCTCCCCTCCAGGCGAGATGAGGCCCATTTCCGCTGAGGCGTCTCGAGGCTGATCACACCTCACCTCTGGAACTTCGAAAGGGTCCTTCACACCCTTGGTGCAAATCTAGAAGTTCCCCGACATACCCGTCTCCACTCGAGAGGAATCACGAGGGTCCCGCCCACATCCAGAGGAGCCCCGTTTCCGCCTCGTAGCTCGAGATGAGGGATCCTTTCCCTGCTTCATCGGGAAAGAGTTCCCGGCGTACCCGTCGCATCTCAAGAGGAGGCCCTCTCAACAGGAACGGCGAGAGGAACTCCAGGGTCGTGCCACCATTCCAAGAGTCCCCCAGATGTCTCAGTCCATTCCAGAGGAACCTCTTTTCCCTTCACTGGCTCGTCTTTCACGCCGAGGATCGACTCACACCAAGGTGGCACGTAGCACAGCCCTGTGGGAAAGCCTCGTGGGAAAGCCTCGAGGGACAGCCTCGAGGGAAAGCCACAGATCTCTTGATCCACGTGACAGGAAGCGTGACACTACTGATGAAGTGCGGGAGGAAAGAGCACGTGCATGCCCCAACTCGAGACGAGGCCTGACTACCCTGGGGAGACTCAGAAGCACCGCAAGATCCATGGCAACACTGGAGAGGAATCCTCAGGTTCCGGCCCCGAGTCCACACAAGGACTGAGGCCCCGGCATGGACGGGAGAGGAATCCCGAGAGGTCCCCTAGCAACTCGCATGGGGACTGGCCTTTCCTGAGGCCACCAGAGCGGGTCCCTGAGGTCCCCGTCGTAACTCGAGAAGACGTGCCGCAACTTGAGAAAATCCAGGAGGTTCTCCCCTCCAGGCGAGATGAGGCCCATTTCCGCTGAGGCGTCTCGTGGCTGATCACACCTCACCTGTGGAACTTCGAAAGGGTCCTTCACACCCTTGGTGCAAATCAAGAAGTTCCCCGGCATACCCGTCTCCACTCGAGAGGAATCACGAGGGTCACGCCCACATCCAGAGTAGCCCCGTTTCCGCCTCGTAGCTCGAGATGAGGGATCCTTTCCCTGCTTCGTCGGGAAAGAGTTCCCGGCGTGCCCGTCGCATCTCAAGAGGAGGCCCTCTCTACAGGAATGGCGAGAGGAACTCCAGGTTCGTGCCACCATTCCAAGAGTCCCCCAGATGTCTCAGTCCATTCCAGAGGAACCTCTTTTCCCTTCACCGGCTCGTCTTTCACGCCGAGGATCGACTCACACCAAGGTGGCACGTGGCACAGCCCTGTGGGATAGCCTCGAGGGAAAGCCTCGAGGGACAGCCTCGAGGGAAAGCCACAGATCCCTTGATCCACGTGACAGGAAGCGTGACACTACTGCTGCAGCTCGAGAGGAAAGCGCACGTGCACGCCCCCACTCGAGACGAGGCCTGACTCCCCTGGGGAGACTCAGAAACACCCCAAGATCCATGGCAACACTGGAGAGGAATCCTCAGGTTCCGGCCCCGACTCCACACAAGGACTGAGTCCCTGGCATGGACGGGAGAGGAATCCCGAGAGGTCCCCTAGCAACTCGCATGGGGACTGGCCTTTCCTGAGGCCACCAGAGCGGGTCCCTGAGGTCCCCGTCGTAACTCGAGAAGACCTGCCGCAACTCGAGAAAATCCAGGACGTTCTGCCCTCCAGGCGAGATGAGGCCCATTTCCGCTGAGGCGTCTCGAGGCTGATCACACCTCACCTCTGGAACTTCGAAAGGGTCCTTCACACCCTTGATGCAAATCAAGAAGTTCCCCGACATACCCGTCTCCACTCGAGAGGAATCACGAGGGTCCCGCCCACATCCAGAGGAGCCCCGTTTCCGCCTCGTAGCTCGAGATGAGGGATCCTTTCCCTGCTTCGTCGGGAAAGAGTTCCCGGCGTTCCCGTCGCATCTCAAGAGGAGGCCCTCTCAACAGGAACGGCGAGAGGAACTCCAGGGTCGTGCCACCTTTCCAAGAGTCCCCCAGATGTCTCAGTCCATTCCAGAGGAACCTCTTTTCCCTTCACCGGCTCGTCTTTCACGCCGAGGATCGACTCACACCAAGGTGGCACGTGGCACAGCCCTGTGGGAAAGCCTCGTGGGAAAGCCTCGAGTGACATCCTCGAGGGAAAGCCACAGATCCCTTGATCCACGTGACAGGAAGCGTGACACTACTGCTGCAGCTCGGGAGGAAAGCGCACGTGCATGCCCCCACTCGAGACGAGGCCTGACTCCCCTGGGGAGACTCAGAAGCACCCCAAGATCCATGGCACCACTGGAGAGGAATCCTCAGGTTCCGGCCCCGACTCCACACAAGGACTGAGTCCCTGGCATGGACGGGAGAGGAATCCCGAGAGGTCCCCTAGCAACTCGCATGGGGACTGGCCTTTCCTGAGGCCACCAGAGCGGGTCCCTGAGGTCCCCGTCGTAACTCGAGAAGACCTGCCGCAACTCGAGAAAATCCAGGAGGTTCTCCCCTCCAGGCGAGATGAGGCCCATTTCCGCTGAGGCGTCTCGAGGCTGATCACACCTCACCTCTGGAACTTCGAAAGGCTCCTTCACACCCTTGGTGCAAATCAAGAAGTTCCCCGACACAGCCATCTCCACTCGAGAAGAATCACGAGGGTCGCGCCCACATCCAGAGGAGCCCCGTTTCCGCCTCGTAGCTCGAGATGAGGGATCCTTTCCCTGCTTCTTCGGGAAAGAGTTCCCGGCGTTCCCGTCGCATCTCAAGAGGAGGCCCTCTCAACAGGAACGGCGAGAGGAACTCCAGGGTCGTGCTACCATTCCAAGAGTCCCCCAGATGTCTCAGTCCATTCCAGAGGAACCTCTTTTTCCTTCACCGGCTCGTCTTTCACGCCGAGGATCGACTCACACCAAGGTGGCACGTGGCACAGCCCTGTGGGAAAGCCTCATCCGAAAGCCTCGAGGGACAGCCACAGATCCCTTGATCCACGTGACAGGAAGCGTGACACTACTGCTGCAGCTCGGGAGGAAAGCGCACGTGCATACCCCCACTCGAGACGAGGCCTGACTTCCCTGGGGAAACTCAGAAGCACCCCAAGATCCATGGCAACACTGGAGAGGAATCCTCAGGTTCCGGCCCCGACTCCACACAATGACTGAGGCCCCGGCATGGACGGGAGAGGAATCCCGAGAGGTCCCGTAGCAACTCGCATGGGGACTGGCCTTTCCTGAGGCCACCAGAGCGGGTCCCTGTGGTCCCCGTCGTAACTCGAGAAGACCTGCCGAAACTCGAGAAAATCCGGGAGGTTCTCCCCTCCAGGCGAGATGAGGCCCATTTCCGCTGAGGCGTCTCAAGGCTGATATCACGTCACCTCTGGAACTTCGAAAGGGTCCTTCACACCCTTGGTGCAAATCAAGAAGTTCCCCGACATACCCGTCTCCACTCGAGAGGAATCACGAGGGTCCCGCCCACATCCAGAGGAACCCCGTTTCCCCCTCGTAGCTCGGATGAGGGATCCTTTCCCTGCTTCGTCGGGAAAGAGTTCCCGGCGTTCCCGTCGCATCTCAAGAGGAGGCCCTCTCAACAGGAACGGCGAGAGGAACTCCAGGGTCGTGCCACCATTCCAAGAGTCCCCCAGATGTCTCAGTCCATTCCAGAGGAACCTCTTTTCCCTTCACCGGCTCGTCTTTCACGCCGAGGATCGACTCACACCAAGGTGGCACGTGGCACAGCCCTGTGGGAAAGCCTCGTGGGAAAGCCTCGAGGGAAAACCACAGATCCCTTGATCCACGTGACAGGAAGCGTGGCACTACTGCTGCAGCTCGGGAGGAAAGCGCACGTGCATGCCCCCACTCGAGACGAGGCCTGACTCTCCTGGGGAGACTCAGAAGCACCCCAAGATCCATGGCAACACTGGAGAGGAATCCTCAGGTTCCGGCCCCGACTCCACACAAGGACTGAGGCCCCGGCATGGACGGGAGAGGAATCCCGAGAGGTCCCCTAGCAACTCGCATGGGGACTGGCCTTTCGTGAGGCCAACAGAGCGGGTCCCTGAGGTCCCCGTCGTAACTCGAGATGACCTGCCGCAACTCGAGCAAATCCGGGAGGTTCTCCCCTCCAGGCGAGATGAGGCCCATTTCCGCTGAGGCGTCTCGAGGCTGATCACATCTCACCTCTGGAACTTCGAAAGGGTCCTTCACACCCTTGGTGCAAATCACGAAGTTCCCCGACATACCCGTCTCCACTCGAGAGGAATCACGAGGGTCCCGCCCACATCCAGAGGAGCCCCGTTTCCGCCTCGTAGCTCGAGATGAGGGATCCTTTCCCTGCTTCGTCGGGAAAGAGTTCCCGGCGTTCCCGTCGCATCTCAAGAGGAGGCCCTCTCAACAGGAACGGCGAGAGGAACTCCAGGGTCGTGCCACCATTCCAAGAGTCCCCCAGATGTCTCAGTCCATTCCAGAGGAACCTCTTTTCCCTTCACCGGCTCGTCTTTCACGCCGAGGATCGACTCACACCAAGGTGGCACGTGGCACAGCCCTGTGGGAAAGCCTCGTGGGAAAGCCTCGAGGGAAAACCACAGATCCCTTGATCCACGTGACAGGAAGCGTGGCACTACTGCTACAGCTCGGGAGGAAAGCGCACGTGCATGCCCCCACTCGAGACGAGGCCTGACTCTCCTGGGGAGACTCAGAAGCACCCCAAGATCCATGGCAACACTGGAGAGGAATCCTCAGGTTCCGGCCCCGACTCCACACAAGGACTGAGGCCCCGGCATGGACGGGAGAGGAATCCCGAGAGGTCCCCTAGCAACTCGCATGGGGACTGGCCTTTCGTGAGGCCAACAGAGCGGGTCCCTGAGGTCCCCGTCGTAACTCGAGATGACCTGCCGCAACTCGAGCAAATCCGGGAGGTTCTCCCCTCCAGGCGAGATGAGGCCCATTTCCGCTGAGGCGTCTCGAGGCTGATCACACCTGAACTCTGGAACTTCGAAAGGGTCCTTCACACCCTTGGTGCAAATCAAGAAGTTCCCCGACATACCCGTCTCCACTCGAGAGGAATCACGAGGGCCCGCCCACATCCAGAGGAGCCCCGTTTCCGCCTCGTAGCTCGAGATGAGGGATCCTTTCCCTGCTTCGTCAGGAAAGAGTTCCCGGCGTTCCTGTCGCATCTCAAGAGGAGGCCCTCTCAACAGGAACGGCGAGAGGAACTCCAGCGTCGTGCCACCATTCCAGGAGTCCCCCAGATGTCTCAGTCCATTCCAGAGGAACCTCTTTTCCCTTCACCGGCTCGTCTTTCACGCCGAGGATCGACTCACACCAAGTTGGCACGTGGCACAGCCCTGTGGGAAAGCCTCGTGGGAAAGCCTCGAGGGACAGCCTCGAGGGAAAGGCACAGATCCCTTGATCCACGTGACAGGAAGCGTGACACTACTGCTGCAGCTCGAGAGGAAAGCGCACGTGCATGCCCCCACTCGAGAATAGGCCTGACTCCCCTGGGGAGACTCAGAAGCACCCCAAGATCCATGGCAACACTGGAGAGGAATCCTCAGGTTCCGGCCCCGACTCCACACAAGGACTGAGGCCCCGGCATGGACGGGAGAGGAATCCCGAGAGGTCCCCTAGCAACTCGCATGGGGACTGGCCTTTCCTGAGGCCACCAGAGCGGGTCCCTGAGGTCCCCGTCGTAACTCGAGAATACCTGCCGCAACTCGAGAAAATCCAGGAGGTTCTCCCCTCCAGGCGAGATGAGGCCCATTTCCGCTGAGGCGTCTCGAGGCTGATCACACCTCACCTCTGGAACTTCGAAAGGGTCCTTCACACCCTTGGTGCAAATCAAGAAGTTCCCCGACATACCCGTCTCCACTCGAGAGGAATCACGAGGGTCCCGCCCACATCCAGAGGAGCCCCGTTTCCGCCTCGTAGCTCGAGATGAGGGATCCTTTCCCTGCTTCGTCGGGAAAGAGTTCCCGGCGTTCCCGTCGCATCTCAAGAGGAGGCCCTCTCAACAGGAACGGCGAGAGGAACTCCAGGGTCGTGCCACCATTCCAAGAGTCCCCCAGATGTCTCAGTCCATTCCAGAGGAACCTCTTTTCCCTTCACCGGCTCGTCTTTCACGCCGAGGATCGACTCACACCAAGGTGGCACGTGGCACAGCCCTGTGGGAAAGCCTCGTGGGAAAGCCTCGAGGGACAGCCTCGAGGGAAAGCCACAGATCCCTTGATCCATGTGACAGGAAGCGTGACACTACTGCTGCAGCTCGTGAGGAAAGCGCACGTGCATGCCCCCACTCGAGACGAGGCCTGACTCCGCTGGGGAGACTCAGAAGCACCCCAAGATCCATGGCAACACTGGAGAGGAATCCTCAGGTTCCGGCCCCGACTCCACACAAGGACTGAGGCCCCGGCATGGACGGGAGAGGAATCCCGAGAGGTCCCCTAGCAACTCGCATGGGGACTGGCCTTTCCTGAGGCCACCAGAGCGGGTCCCTGAGGTCCCCGTCGTAACTCGAGAAGACCTGCCACAACTCGAGAAAATCCAGGAGGTTCTCCCCTCCAGGCGAGATGAGGCCCATTTCCGCTGAGGCGTCTCGAGGCTGATCACACCTCACCTCTGGAACTTCGAAAGGCTCCTTCACACCCTTGGTGCAAATCAAGAAGTTCCCCGACATACCCATCTCCACTCGAGAGGAATCACGAGGGTCCCGCCCACATCCAGAGGAGCCCCGTTTCCGCCTCGTAGCTCGAGAAGAGGGATCCTTTCCCTGCTTCGTCGGGAAAGAGTTCCCGGCATTCCCGTCGCATCTCAAGAGGAGGCCCTCTCAACAGGAACGGCGAGAGGAACTCCAGGGTCGTGCCACCATTCCAAGAGTCCCCCAGATGTCTCAGTCCATTCCAGAGGAACCTCTTTTCCCTTCACCGGCTCGTCTTTCACGCCGAGGATCGACTCACACCAAGGTGGCACGTGGCACAGCCCTGTGGGAAAGCCTCGTGGGAAAGCCTCGAGGGACAGCCACGAGGGAAAGCCACAGATCCCTTGATCCACGTGACAGGAAGCGTGACACTACTGCTGCAGCTCGGGAGGAAAGCGCACGTGCATGCCCCCACTCGAGACGAGGCCTGACTCCCCTGGGGAGACTCAGGAGCACCCCAAGATCCATGGCAACACTGGAGAGGAATCCTCAGGTTCCGGCCCCGACTCCACACAAGGACTGAGGCCCCGGCATGGACGGGAGAGGAATCCCGAGAGGTCCCCTAGCAACTCGCATGGGGACTGGCCTTTCCTGAGGCCACCAGAGCGGGTCCCTGAGGTCCCCGTCGTAACTCGAGAAGACCTGCCGCAACTCGAGAAAATCCAGGACGTTCTGCCCTCCAGGCGAGATGAGGCCCATTTCCGCTGAGGCGTCTCGAGGCTGATCACACCTCACCTCTGGAACTTCGAAAGGGTCCTTCACACCCTTGATGCAAATCAAGAAGTTCCCCGACATACCCGTCTCCACTCGAGAGGAATCACGAGGGTCCCGCCCACATCCAGAGGAGCCCCGTTTCCGCCTCGTAGCTCGAGATGAGGGATCCTTTCCCTGCTTCGTCGGGAAAGAGTTCCCGGCGTTCCCGTCGCATCTCAAGAGGAGGCCCTCTCAACAGGAACGGCGAGAGGAACTCCAGGGTCGTGCCACCATTCCAAGAGTCCCCCAGATGTCTCAGTCCATTCCAGAGGAACCTCTTTTCCCTTCACCGGCTCGTCTTTCAGGCCGAGGATCGACTCACACCAAGGTGGCACGTGGCACAGCCCTGTGGGAAAGCCTCGTGGGAAAGCCTCGAGGGACAGCCTCGAGGGAAAGCCACAGATCCCCTGATCCACGTGACAGGAAGCGTGACCCTACTGCTGCAGCTCGGGAGGAAAGTGCACGTGCATGCCCCCACTCGAGACGAGGCCTGACTCCCCTGGGGAGACTCAGAAGCACCCCAAGATCCATGGCAACACTGGAGAGGAATCCTCAGGTTCCGGCCCCGACTCCACACAAGGACAGAGGCCCCGGCATGGACGGGAGAGGAATCCCGAGAGGTCCCCTAGCAACTCGCATGGGGACTGGCCTTTCCTGAGGCCACCAGAGCGGGTCCCTGAGGTCCCCGTCGTAACTCGAGAAGACCTGCCGCAACTCGAGAAAATCCAGGAGGTTCTCCCCTCCAGGCGAGATGAGGCCCATTTCCGCTGAGGCGTCTCGAGGCTGATCACACCTCACCTCTGGAAGTTCGAAAGGGTCCTTCACACCCTTGGTGCAAATCAAGAAGTTCCCCGACCTAGCCGTCTCCACTCGAGAGGAATCACGAGGGTCCCGCCCACATCCAGAGGAGCCCCGTTTCCGCCTCGTAGCTCGAGATGACGGATCCTTTCCCTGCTTCGTCGGGAAAGAGTTCCCGGCGTTCCCGACGCATCTCAAGAGGAGGCCCTCTCAACAGGAACGGCGAGAGGAACTCCAGGGTCATGCCACCATTCCAAGGGTCCCCCAGATGTCTCAGTCCATTCCAGAGGAACCTCTTTTCCCTTCACCGGCTCGTCTTTCACGCCGAGGATCGACTCACACCAAGGTGGCACGTGGCACAGCCCTGTGGGAAAGCCTCGTGGGAAAGCCTCGGGGGACAGCCTCGAGGGAAAGCCACAGATCCCTTGATCCACGTGACAGGAAGCGTGACACTACTGCTGCAGCTCGGGAGGAAAGCGCACGTGCATGCCCCCAATCGAGACGAGGCCTGACTCCCCTGGGGAGATTCAGAAGCACCCCAAGATCCATGGCAACATTGGAGAGGAATCCTCAGGTTCCGGCCCCGAATCCACACAAGGACTGAGGCCCCGGCATGGACGGGAGAGGAATCCCGAGAGGTCCCCTAGCAACTCGCATGGGGACTGGCCTTTCCTGAGGCCACCAGAGCGGGTCCCTGAGGTCCCCGTCGTAACTCGAGAAGACCTGCCGCAACTTGAGAAAATCCAGGAAGTTCTCCCCTCCAGGCGAGATGAGGCCCATTTCCGCTGAGACGTCTCGATGCTGATCACATCTCACCTCTGGAACTTCGAAAGGGTCCTTCACACCCTTGGTTCAAATCAAGAAGTTCCCCGACCTAGCCGTCTCCACTCGAGAGGAATCACGAGGGTCCCGCCCACATCCAGAGGAGCCCCGTTTCCGCCTCGTAGCTCGAGATGACGGATCCTTTCCATGCTTCGTCGGGAAAGAGTTCCCGGCGTTCCCGTCGCATCTCAAGAGGAGGCCCTCTCAACAGGAACGGCGAGAGGAACTCCAGGGTCGTGCCACCATTCCAAGAGTCCCCCAGATGTCTCAGTCCATTCCAGAGGAACCTCTTTTCCCTTCACCGGCTCGTCTTTCACGCCGAGGATCGACTCACACCAAGGTGGCACGTGGCACAGCCCTGTGGGATAGCCTCGAGGGAAAGCCTCGAGGGACAGCCTCGAGGGAAAGCCACAGATCCCTTGATCCACGTGACAGGAAGCGTGACACTACTGCTGCAGCTCGGGAGGAAAGCGCACGTGCATGCCCCCACTCGAGACGAGGCCTGACTCCCCTGGGGAGACTCAGAAGCACCCCAAGATCCATGGCAACACTGGAGAGGAATCCTCAGGTTCCGGCCGCGACTCCACACAAGGACTGAGGCCCCGGCATGGACGGGAGAGGAATCCCGAGAGGTCCCCTAGCAACTCGCATGGGGACTGGCCTTTCCTGAGGACACCATAGCGGGTCCCTGAGGTCCCCGTCGTAACTCGAGAAGACCTGCCGCAACCCGAGAAGACCTGCCGCAACTCGAGATATCCAGGAGGTTCTCCCCTCCAGGCGAGATGAGGCCCATCTCCGCTGAGGCGTCTCGAGGCTGATCACACCTCACCTCTAGAACTTCGAAAGGCTCCTTCACACCCTTGGTGCAAATCAAGAAGTTCCCCGACATACCCGTCTCCACTCGAGAGGAATCACGAGGGTCCCGCCCACATCCAGAGGAGCCCCGTTTCCGCCTCGTAGCTCGAGATGACGGATCCTTTCCCTGCTTCGTCGGGAAAGAGTTCCCGGCGTTCCCGTCGCATCTCAAGAGCAGGCCCTCTCAACAGGAACGGCGAGAGGAACTCCAGGGTCGTGCCACCATTCCAAGAGTCCCCCAGATGTCTCAGTCCATTCCAGAGGAACCTCTTTTCCCTTCACCGGCTCGTCTTTCACGCCGAGGATCGACTCACACCAAGGTGGCACGTGGCACAGCCCTGTGGGAAAGCCTCGTGGGAAAGCCTCGAGGGACAGCCTCGAGGGAAAGCCACAGATCCCTTGATCCACGTGACAGGAAGCGTGACACTACTGCTGCAGCTCGGGAGGAAAGCGCACGTGCATGCCCCCACTCGAGACGAGGCCTGACTCCCCTGGGGAGACTCAGAAGCACCCCAAGATCCATGGCAACACTGGAGAGGAATCCTCAGTTTCCGGCCCCGACTCCACACAAGGACTGAGGCCCTGGCATGGACGGGAGAGGAATCCCGAGAGGTCCCCTAGCAACTCGCATGGGGACTGGCCTTTCCTGAGGCCACCAGAGCGGGTCCCTGAGGTCCCCGTCGTAACTCGAGAAGACCTGCTGCAACTCGAGAAAATCCAGGAGGTTCTCCCCTCCAGGCGAGATGAGGCCCATTTCCGCTGAGGCGTCTCGAGGCTGATCACACCTCACCTCTGGCACTTCGAAAGGGTCCTTCACACCCTTGATGCAAATAAAGAAGTTCCCCGACATACCCGTCTCCACTCGAGAGGAATCACGAGGGTCCCGCCCACATCCAGAGGAGCCCCGTTTCCGCCTCGTAGCTCGAGATGAGGGATCCTTTCCCTGCTTCGTCGGGAAAGAGTTCCCGGCGTTCCCGTCGCATCTCAAGAGGAGGCCCTCTCAACAGGAACGGCGAGAGGAACTCCAGGGTCGTGCCACCATTCCAAGTGTCCCCCAGATGTCTCAGTCCATTCCAGAGGAACCTCTTTTCCCTTCACCGGCTCGTCTTTCACGCCGAGGATCGACTCACACCAAGGTGGCACGTGGCACAGCCCTGGGGGAAAGCCTCGTGGGAAAGCCTCGAGGGACAGCCTCGAGGGAAAGCCACAGATTCCTTGATCCACGTGAAAGGAAGGGTGAAACTACTGCTGCAGCTCGGGAGGAAAGCGCACGTGCATGCCCCCACTCGAGACGAGGCCTGACTCCCCTGGGGAGACTCAGAAGCACCCCAAGATCCATGGCAACACTGGAGAGGAATCCTCAGGTTCCGGCCCCGACTCCACACAAGGACTGAGGCCCCGGCATGGACGGGAGAGGAATCCCGAGAGGTCCCCTAGCAACTCGCATGGGGACTGGCCTTTCCTGAGGCCACCATAGCGGGTTCCTGAGGTCCCCGTCGTAACTCGAGAAGACCTGCCGCAACTCGAGAAGACCTGCCGCAACTCGAGAAAATCCAGGAGGTTCTCCCCTCCAGGCGAGATGAGGCCCATTTCCGCTGAGGTGTCTCGAGGCTGATCACACCTCACCTCAGGAACTTCGAAAGGCTCCTTCACACCCTTGGTGCAAATCAAGAAGTTCCCCGACATACCCGTCTCCACTCGAGAGGAATCACGAGGGTCCCGCCCACATCCAGAGGAGCCCCGTTTCCGCAACGTAGCTCGAGATGAGGGATCCTTTCCCTGCTTCGACGGGAAAGAGTTCCCGGCGTTCCCGTCGCATCTCAAGAGGAGGCCCTCTCAACAGGAACGGCGAGAGGAACTCCAGGGTCGTGCCACCATTCCAAGAGTCCCCCAGATGTCTCAGTCCATTCCAGAGGAACCTCTTTTCCCTTCACCGGCTCGTCTTTCACGCCGAGGATCGACTCACACCAAGGTGGCACGTGGCACAGCCCTGTGGGAAAGCCTCGTGGGGAAGCCTCGAGGGACAGCCTCGAGGGAAAGCCACAGATCCCTTGATCCACGTGACAGGAAGCGTGACACTACTGCTGCAGCTCGGGAGGAAAGCGCACGTGCATGCCCCCACTCGAGACGAGGCTTGACTCCCCTGGGGAGACTCAGAAGCACACCAAGATCCATGGCAACACTGGAGAGGAATCCTCACGTTCCGGCCCCGACTCCACACAAGGACTGAGGCCCCGGCATGGACGGGAGAGGAATCCCGAGAGGTCCCCTAGCAACTCGCATGGGGACTGGCCTTTCCTGAGGCCACCAGAGCGGGTCCCTGAGGTCCCCGTCGTAACTCGAGAAGACGTGCCGCAACTCGAGAAGTCCTGCCGCAACTCGAGAAAATCCAGGAGGTTCTCCCCTCCAGGCGAGATGAGGCCCATTTCCGCTGAGGCCTCTCGAGGCTGATCACACCTCACCTCTGGAACGTCGAAAGGCTCCTTCACACCCTTCTGCAAATCAAGAAGTTCCCCGACATACCCGTCTCCACTCGAGAGGAATCACGAGGGTCCCGCCCACATCCAGAGGAGCCCCGTTTCCGCCTCGTAGCTCGAGATGAGGGATCCTTTCCCTGCTTCGTCGGGAAAGAGTTCCCGGCGTTCCCGTCGCATCTCAAGAGGAGGCCCTCTCAACAGGAACGGCGAGAGGAACTCCAGGGTCGTGCCAGCATTCCAAGAGTCCCCCAGATGTCTCAGTCCATTCCAGAGGAACCTCTTTTCCCTTCACCGGCTCGTCTTTCACGCCGAGGATCGACTCACACCAAGGTGGCACGTGGCACAGCCCTGTGGGAAAGCCTCGAGGGAAAGCCTCGAGGGACAGCCTCGAGGGAAAGCCACAGATCCCTTGATCCACGTGAAAGGAAGGGTGA
This sequence comes from Budorcas taxicolor, assembly GCF_023091745.1. Lineage (NCBI taxonomy): Eukaryota > Metazoa > Chordata > Mammalia > Artiodactyla > Bovidae > Budorcas > Budorcas taxicolor. The sequence goes on from NW_026291785.1 coordinate 112,475, forward strand.
CACTACTGCTGCAGCTCGGGAGGAAAGCGCACGTGCATGCCCCCACTCGAGACGAGGCCTGACTCCCCTGGGGAGACTCAGAAGCACCCCAAGATCCATGGCAACACTGGAGAGGAATCCTCAGCTTCCGGCCCCGACTCCACACAAGGACTGAGGCCCCGGCATGGACGGGAGAGGAATCCCGAGAGGTCCCCTAGCAACTCCCATGGGGACTGGCCTATCCTGAGGCCACCAGAGCGGGTCCCTGAGGTCCCCGTCGTAACTCGAGAAGACCTGTCGCAACTCGAGAAGACCTGCCGCAACTCGAGAAAATCCAGGAGGTTCTCCCCTCCAGGCGAGATGAGGCCCATCTCCGCTGAGGCGTCTCGAGGCTGATCACACCTCACCTCTGGAACTTCGAAAGGCTCCTTCACACCCTTGGTGCAAATCAAGAAGTTCGCCGACCTAGCCGTCTCCACTCGAGAGGAATCACGAGGGTCCCGCCCACATCCAGAGGAGCCCCGTTTCCGCCTCGTAGCTCGAGATGAGGGATCATTTCCCTGCTTCATCGGGAAAGAGTTCCCGGCATTCCCGTCGCATCTCAAGAGGAGGCCCTCTGAACAGGAACGGCGAGAGGAACTCCAGGGTCGTGCCACCATTCCAAGAGTCCCCCAGATGTCTCAGTCCATTCCAGAGGAACCTCTTTTCCCTTCAACGGCTCGTCTTTCACGCCGAGGATCGACTCACACCAAGGTGGCACGTGGCACAGCCCTGTGGGAAAGCGTCGTGGGAAAGCCTCGGGGGACAGCCTCGAGGGAAAGCCACAGATCCCTTAATCCACGTGACAGGAAGCGTGACACTACTGCTGCAGCTCGGGAGGAAAGCGCACGTGCATGCCCCCACTCGAGACGAGGCCTGACTCCCCTGGGGAGACTCAGAAGCACCCCAAGATCCATGGCAACACTGGAGAGGAATCCTCAGGTTCCGGCCGCGACTCCACACAAGGACTGAGGCCCCGGCATGGACGGGAGAGGAATCCCGAGAGGTCCACTAGCAACTCGCATGGGGACTGGCCTTTCCTGAGGCCACCAGAGCGGGTCCCTGAGGTCCCCGTCGTAACTCGAGAAGACCTGTCGCAACTCGAGAAAATCCAGGAGGTTCTCCCCTCCAGGCGAGATGAGGCCCATTTCCGCTGAGGCGTCTCGAGGCTGATCACACCTCACCTCTGGAACTTCGAAAGGCTCCTTCACACCCTTGGTGCAAATCAAGAAGTTCCCCAACATACCCGTCTCCACTCGAGAGGATTTACGAGGGTCCCGCCCACATCCAGAGGAGCCCCGTTACCGCCTCGTAGCTCGAGATGAGGGATCCTTTCCCTGCTTCGTCGGGAAAGAGTTCCCGGCGTTCCCGTCGCATCTCAAGAGGAGGCCCTCTCAACAGGAACGGCGAGAGGAACTCCAGGGTCGTGCCACCATTCCAAGAGTCCCCCAGATGTCTCAGTCCATTCCAGAGGAACCTCTTTTCCCTTCACCGGCTCGTCTTTCACGACGAGGATCGACTCCCACCAAGGTGGCACGTGGCACAGCCCTGTGGGAAAGCCTCGTGGGAAAGCCTCGAGGGACAGCCTCGAGGGAAAGCCACAGATCCCTTGATCCACGTGACAGGAAGCGTGACACTACTGCTGCAGCTCGGGAGGAAAGCGCACGTGCATGCCCCCACTCGAGACGAGGCCTGACTCCCCTGGGGAGACTCAGAAGCACCCCAAGATCCATGGCAACACTGGAGAGCAATCCTCAGGTTCCGGCCCCGACTCCACACAAGGACTGAGGCCCCGGCATGGACGGGAGAGGAATCCCGAGAGGTCCCCTAGCAACTCGCATGGGGACTGGCCTTTCCTGAGGCCACCAGAGCGGGTCCCTGAGGTCCCCGTCGTAACTCGAGAAGACGTGCCGCAACCCGAGAAAATCCAGGAGGTTCTCCCCTCCAGGCGAGATGAGGCCCATTTCCGCTGAGGCGTCTCGAGGCTGATCACACCTCACCTCTGGAACTTCGAAAGGCTCCTTCACACCCTTGGTGCAAATCAAGAAGTTCCCCAACATACCCGTCTCCACTCGAGAGGATTTACGAGGGTCCCGCCCACATCCAGAGGAGCCCCGTTTCCGCCTCGTAGCTCGAGATGAGGGATCCTTTCCCTGCTTCGTCGGGAAAGAGTTCCCGGCGTTCCCGTCGCATCTCAAGAGGAGGCCCTCTCAACAGGAACGGCGAGAGGAACTCCAGGGTCGTGCCACCATTCCAAGAGTCCCCCAGATGTCTCAGTCCATTCCAGAGGAACCTCTTTTCCCTTCACCGGCTCGTCTTTCACGACGAGGATCGACTCCCACCAAGGTGGCACGTGGCACAGCCCTGTGGGAAAGCCTCGTGGGAAAGCCTCGAGGGACAGCCTCGAGGGAAAGCCACAGATCCCTTGATCCACGTGACAGGAAGCGTGACACTACTGCTGCAGCTCGGGAGGAAAGCGCACGTGCATGCCCCCACTCGAGACGAGGCCTGACTCCCCTGGGGAGACTCAGAAGCACCCCAAGATCCATGGCAACACTGGAGAGGAATCCTCAGGTTCCGGCCCCGACTCCACACAAGGACTGAGGCCCCGGCATGGACGGGAGAGGAATCCCGAGAGGTCCCCTAGCAACTCGCATGGGGACTGGCCTTTCCTGAGGCCACCAGAGCGGGTCCCTGAGGTCCCCGTCGTAACTCGAGAAGACGTGCCGCAACCCGAGAAAATCCAGGAGGTTCTCCCCTCCAGGCGAGATGAGGCCCATTTCCGCTGAGGCGTCTCGAGGCTGATCACACCTCACCTCTGGAACTTCGAAAGGGTCCTTCACACCCTTGGTGCAAATCAAGAAGTTCCCCGACCTAGCCGTCTCCACTCGAGAGGAACCACGAGGGTCCCGCCCACATCCAGAGGAGCCCCGTTTCCGCCTCGTAGCTCGAGATGACGGATCCTTTCCATGCTTCGTCGGGAAAGAGTTCCCGGCGTTCCCGTCGCATCTCAAGAGGAGGCCCTCTCAACAGGAACGGCGAGAGGAACTCCAGGGTCGTGCCACCATTCCAAGAGTCCCCCAGATGTCTCAGTCCATTCCAGAGGAACCTCTTTTCCCTTCACCTGCTCGTCTTTCACGCCGAGGATCGACTCACACCAAGGTGGCACGTGGCACAGCCCTGTGGGAAAGCCTCGTGGGAAAGCCTCGAGGGACAGCCTCGAGGGAAAGCCACAGATCCCTTGATCCACGTGACAGGAAGCGTGACACTACTGCTGCAGCTCGGGAGGAAAGCGCACGTGCATGCCCCCACTCGAGACGAGGCCTGACTCCCCTGGGGAGACTCAGAAGCACCCCAAGATCCATGGCAACACTGGAGAGGAATCCTCAGGTTCCGGCCCCGACTCCACACAAGGACTGAGGCCCCGGCATGGACGGGAGAGGAATCCCGAGAGGTCCCCTAGCAACTCACATGGGGACTGGCCTTTCCTGAGGCCACCAGAGCGGGTCCCTGAGGTCCCCGTCGTAACTCGAGAAGACCTGCCGCAACTCGAGAAAATCCAGGAGGTTCTCCCCTCCAGGCGAGATGAGGCCCATTTCCGCTGAGGCGTCTCGAGGCTGATCACACCTCACCTGTGGAACTTCGAAAGGGTCCTTCACACCCTTGGTGCAAATCAAGAAGTTCGCCGACCTAGCCGTCTCCACTCGAGAGGAATCACGAGGGTCCCGCCCACATCCAGAGGAGGCCCGTTTTTGCCTCGTAGCTTGAGATGAGGGATCCTTTCCCTGCTTCGTCGGGAAAGAGTTCCCGGCGTTCCCGTCGCATCTCAAGAGGAGGCCCTCTCAACAGGAACGGCGAGAGGAACTCCAGGGTCGTGCCACCATTCCAAGAGTCCCCCAGATGTCTCAGTCCATTCCAGAGGAACCTCTTTTCCCTTCACCGGCTCGTCTTTCACGCCGAGGATCGACTCACACCAAGGTGGCACGTGGCACAGCCCTGTGGGAAAGCCTCGTGGGAAAGCCTCGGGGGACAGCCTCGAGGGAAAGCCACAGATCCCTTGATCCACGTGACAGGAAGCGTGACACTACTGCTGCAGCTCGGGAGGAAAGCGCACGTGCATGCCCCCACTCGAGACGAGGCCTGACTCCCCTGGGGAGACTCAGAAGCACCCCAAGATCCATGGCAACACTTGAGAGGAATCCTCAGGTTCCGGCCCCGACTCCACACAAGGACTGAGGCCCCGGCATGGACGGGAGAGGAATCCCGAGAGGTCCCCTAGTAACTCGCATGGGGTCTGGCCTTTCCTGAGGCCACCAGAGCGGGTCCCTGAGGTCCCCGTCGTAACTCGAGAAGACCTGCCGCAACTCGAGAAAATCCAGGAGGTTCTCCCCTCCAGGCGAGATGAGGCCCATTTCCGCTGAGGCGTCTCGAGGCTGATCACACCTCACCTCTGGAACTTCGAAAGGGTCCTTCACACCCTTGGTGCAAATCAAGAAGTTCCCCGACCTAGCCGTCTCCACTCGAGAGGAATCACGAGGGTCCCGCCCACATCCAGAGGAGCCCCGTTTCCGCCTCGTAGCTCGAGATGACGGATCCTTTCCATGCTTCGTCGGGAAAGAGTTCCCGGCGTTCACGTCGCATCTCAAGAGGAGGCCCTCTCAACAGGAACGGCGAGAGGAACTCCAGGCTCGTGCCACCATTCCAAGAGTCCCCCAGATGTCTCAGTCCATTCCAGAGGAACCTCTTTTCCCTTCACCGGCTCGTCTTTCACGCCGAGGATCGACTCCCACCAAGGTGGCACGTGGCACAGCCCTGTGGGAAAGCCTCGTGGAAAAGCCTCGAGGGACAGCCTCGAGGGAAAGGCACAGATCCCTTGATCCACGTGACAGGAAGCGTGACACTACTGCTGCAGCTCGGGAGGAAAGCGCACGTGCATGCCCCCACTCGAGACGAGGCCTGACTCCCCTGGGGAGACTCAGAAGCACCCCAAGATCCATGGCAACACTGGAGAGGAATCCTCAGGTTCCGGCCCCGACTCCACACAAGGACTGAGGCCCCGGCATGGACGGGAGAGGAATCCCGAGAGGTCCCCTAGCAACTCGCATGGGGACTGGCCTTTCCTGAGGCCACCAGAGCGGGTCCCTGAGGTCCCCGTCGTAACTCGAGAAGACCTGCCGCAACCCGAGAAAATCCAGGAGGTTCTCCCCTCCAGGCGAGATGAGGCCCATTTCCGCTGAGGCGTCTCGAGGCTGATCACACCTCACCTGTGGAACTTCGAAAGGGTCCTTCACACCATTGGTGCAAATCAAGAAGTTCGCCGACCTAGCCGTCTCCACTCGAGAGGAATCACGAGGGTCCCGCCCACATCCAGAGGAGGCCCGTTTTTGCCTCGTAGCTTGAGATGAGGGATCCTTTCCCTGCTTCGTCGGGAAAGAGTTCCCGGCGTTCCCGTCGCATCTCAAGAGGAGGCCCTCTCAACAGGAACGGCGAGAGGAACTCCAGGGTCGTGCCACCATTCCAAGAGTCCCCCAGATGTCTCAGTCCATTCCAGAGGAACCTCTTTTCCCTTCACCGGCTAGTCTTTCACGCCGAGGATCGACTCACACCAAGGTGGCACGTGGCACAGCCCTGTGGGAAAGCCTCGTGGGAAAGCCTCGGGGGACGGCCTCGAGGGAAAGCCACAGATCCCTTGATCCACGTGACAGGAAGCGTGACACTACTGCTGCAGCTCGGGAGGAAAGCGCACGTGCATGCCCCCACTCGAGACGAGGCCTGACTCCCCTGGGGAGACTCAGAAGCACCCCAAGATCCATGGCAACACTTGAGAGGAATCCTCAGGTTCCGGCCCCGACTCCACACAAGGACTGAGGCCCCGGCATGGACGGGAGAGGAATCCCGAGAGGTCCCCTAGTAACTCGCATGGGGTCTGGCCTTTCCTGAGGCCACCAGAGCGGGTCCCTGAGGTCCCCGTCGTAACTCGAGAAGACCTGCCGCAACTCGAGAAAATCCAGGAGGTTCTCCCCTCCAGGCGAGATGAGGCCCATTTCCGCTGAGGCGTCTCGAGGCTGATCACACCTCACCTCTGGAACTTCGAAAGGGTCCTTCACACCCTTGGTGCAAATCAAGAAGTTCCCCGACCTAGCCGTCTCCACTCGAGAGGAATCACGAGGGTCCCGCCCACATCCAGAGGAGCCCCGTTTCCGCCTCGTAGCTCGAGATGACGGATCCTTTCCATGCTTCGTCGGGAAAGAGTTCCCGGCGTTCCCGTCGCATCTCAAGAGGAGGCCCTCTCAACAGGAACGGCGAGAGGAACTCCAGGCTCGTGCCACCATTCCAAGAGTCCCCCAGATGTCTCAGTCCATTCCAGAGGAACCTCTTTTCCCTTCACCGGCTCGTCTTTCACGCCGAGGATCGACTCACACCAAGGTGGCACGTGGCACAGCCCTGCGGGAAAGCCTCGTGGGAAAGCCTCGAGGGACAGCCTCGAGGGAAAGGCACAGATCCCTTGATCCACGTGACAGGAAGCGTGACACTACTGCTGCAGCTCGGGAGGAAAGCGCACGTGCATGCCCCCACTCGAGACGAGGCCTGACTCCCCTGGGGAGACTCAGAAGCACCCCAAGATCCATGGCAACACTGGAGAGGAATCCTCAGGTTCCGGCCCCGACTCCACACAAGGACTGAGGCCCCGGCATGGACGGGAGAGGAATCCCGAGAGGTCCCCTAGCAACTCGCATGGGGACTGGCCTTTCCTGAGGCCACCAGAGCGGGTCCCTAAGGTCCGCGTCGTAACTCGAGAAGACCTGCCGCAACCCGAGAAAATCCAGGAGGTTCTCCCCTCCAGGCGAGATGAGGCCCATTTCCGCTGAGGCGTCTCGAGGCTGATCACACCTCACCTCTGGAACTACGAAAGGGTCCTTCACACCCTTGGTGCAAATCAACAAGTTCCCCGACATACCCGTCTCCACTCGAGAGGAATCACGAGGGTCCCGCCCACATCCAGAGGAGCCCCGTTTCCGCCTCGTAGCTCGAGATGACGGATCCTTTCCATGCTTCGTCGGGAAAGAGTTCCCGGCGTTCCCGTCGCATCTCAAGAGGAGGCCCTCTCAACAGGAACGGCGAGAGGAACTCCAGGGTCGTGCCACCATTCCAAGAGTCCCCCAGATGTCTCAGTCCATTCCAGAGGAACCTCTTTTCCCTTCACCGGCTCGTCTTTCACGCCGAGGATCGACTCACACCAAGGTGGCACGTGGCACAGCCCTGTGGGAAAGCCTCGTGGGAAAGCCTCGAGGGACAGCCTCGAGGGAAAGGCACAGATCCCTTGATACACGTGACAGGAAGCGTGACACTACTGCTGCAGCTCGGGAGGAAAGCGCACGTGCATGCCCCCACTCGAGACGAGGCCTGACTCCCCTGGGGAGACTCAGAAGCACCCCAAGATCCATGGCAACACTGGAGAGGAATCCTCAGGTTCCGGCCCCGACTCCACACAAGGACTGAGGCCCCGGCATGGACGGGAGAGGAATCCCGAGAGGTCCCCTAGCAACTCGCATGGGGACTGGCCTTTCCTGAGGCCACCAGAGCGGGTCCCTGAGGTCCCCGTCGTAACTCGAGAAGACCTGCCGCAACCCGAGAAAATCCAGGAGGTTCTCCCCTCCAGGCGAGATGAGGCCCATTTCCGCTGAGGCGTCTCGAGGCTGATCACACCTCACCTGTGGAACTTCGAAAGGGTCCTTCACACCCTTGGTGCAAATCAAGAAGTTCGCCGACCTAGCCGTCTCCACTCGAGAGGAATCACGAGGGTCCCGCCCACATCCAGAGGAGGCCCGTTTTTGCCTCGTAGCTTGAGATGAGGGATCCTTTCACTGCTTCGTCGGGAAAGAGTTCCCGGCGTTCCCGTCGCATCTCAAGAGGAGGCCCTCTCAACAGGAACGGCGAGAGGAACTCCAGGGTCGTGCCACCATTCCAAGAGTCCCCCAGATGTCTCAGTCCATTCCAGAGGAACCTCTTTTCCCTTCACCGGCTAGTCTTTCACGCCGAGGATCGACTCACACCAAGGTGGCACGTGGCACAGCCCTGTGGGAAAGCCTCGTGGGAAAGCCTCGGGGGACGGCCTCGAGGGAAAGCCACAGATCCCTTGATCCACGTGACAGGAAGCGTGACACTACTGCTGCAGCTCGGGAGGAAAGCGCACGTGCATGCCCCCACTCGAGACGAGGCCTGACTCCCCTGGGGAGACTCAGAAGCACCCCAAGATCCATGGCAACACTTGAGAGGAATCCTCAGGTTCCGGCCCCGACTCCACACAAGGACTGAGGCCCGGCATGGACGGGAGAGGAATCCCGAGAGGTCCCCTAGTAACTCGCATGGGGTCTGGCCTTTCCTGAGGCCACCAGAGCGGGTCCCTGAGGTCCCCGTCGTAACTCGAGAAGACCTGCCGCAACTCGAGAAAATCCAGGAGGTTCTCCCCTCCAGGCGAGATGAGGCCCATTTCCGCTGAGGCGTCTCGAGGCTGATCACACCTCACCTCTGGAACTTCGAAAGGGTCCTTCACACCCTTGGTGCAAATCAAGAAGTTCCCCGACCTAGCCGTCTCCACTCGAGAGGAATCACGAGGGTCCCGCCCACATCCAGAGGAGCCCCGTTTCCGCCTCGTAGCTCGAGATGACGGATCCTTTCCATGCTTCGTCGGGAAAGAGTTCCCGGCGTTCCCGTCGCATCTCAAGAGGAGGCCCTCTCAACAGGAACGGCGAGAGGAACTCCAGGCTCGTGCCACCATTCCAAGAGTCCCCCAGATGTCTCAGTCCATTCCAGAGGAACCTCTTTTCCCTTCACCGGCTCGTCTTTCACGCCGAGGATCGACTCACACCAAGGTGGCACGTGGCACAGCCCTGCGGGAAAGCCTCGTGGGAAAGCCTCGAGGGACAGCCTCGAGGGAAAGGCACAGATCCCTTGATCCACGTGACAGGAAGCGTGACACTACTGCTGCAGCTCGGGAGGAAAGCGCACGTGCATGCCCCCACTCGAGACGAGGCCTGACTCCCCTGGGGAGACTCAGAAGCACCCCAAGATCCATGGCAACACTGGAGAGGAATCCTCAGGTTCCGGCCCCGACTCCACACAAGGACTGAGGCCCCGGCATGGACGGGAGAGGAATCCCGAGAGGTCCCCTAGCAACTCGCATGGGGACTGGCCTTTCCTGAGGCCACCAGAGCGGGTCCCTAAGGTCCGCGTCGTAACTCGAGAAGACCTGCCGCAACCCGAGAAAATCCAGGAGGTTCTCCCCTCCAGGCGAGATGAGGCCCATTTCCGCTGAGGCGTCTCGAGGCTGATCACACCTCACCTCTGGAACTACGAAAGGGTCCTTCACACCCTTGGTGCAAATCAACAAGTTCCCCGACATACCCGTCTCCACTCGAGAGGAATCACGAGGGTCCCGCCCACATCCAGAGGAGCCCCGTTTCCGCCTCGTAGCTCGAGATGACGGATCCTTTCCATGCTTCGTCGGGAAAGAGTTCCCGGCGTTCCCGTCGCATCTCAAGAGGAGGCCCTCTCAACAGGAACGGCGAGAGGAACTCCAGGGTCGTGCCACCATTCCAAGAGTCCCCCAGATGTCTCAGTCCATTCCAGAGGAACCTCTTTTCCCTTCACCGGCTCGTCTTTCACGCCGAGGATCGACTCACACCAAGGTGGCACGTGGCACACCCCTGTGGGAAAGCCTCGTGGGAAAGCCTCGAGGGACAGCCTCGAGGGAAAGGCACAGATCCCTTGATACACGTGACAGGAAGCGTGACACTACTGCTGCAGCTCGGGAGGAAAGCGCACGTGCATGCCCCCACTCGAGACGAGGCCTGACTCCCCTGGGGAGACTCAGAAGCACCCCAAGATCCATGGCAACACTGGAGAGGAATCCTCAGGTTCCGGCCCCGGCTCCACACAAGGACTGAGGCCCCGGCATGGACGGGAGAGGAATCCCGAGAGGTCCCCTAGCAACTCGCATGGGGACTGGCCTTTCCTGAGGCCACCAGAGCGGGTCCCTGAGGTCCCCGTCGTAACTCGAGAAGACCTGCCGCAACCCGAGAAAATCCAGGAGGTTCTCCCCTCCAGGCGAGATGAGGCCCATTTCCGCTGAGGCGTCTCGAGGCTGATCACACCTCACCTGTGGAACTTCGAAAGGGTCCTTCACACCCTTGGTGCAAATCAAGAAGTTCGCCGACCTAGCCGTCTCCACTCGAGAGGAATCACGAGGGTCCCGCCCACATCCAGAGGAGGCCCGTTTTTGCCTCGTAGCTTGAGATGAGGGATCCTTTCACTGCTTCGTCGGGAAAGAGTTCCCGGCGTTCCCGTCGCATCTCAAGAGGAGGCCCTCTCAACAGGAACGGCGAGAGGAACTCCAGGGTCGTGCCACCATTCCAAGAGTCCCCCAGATGTCTCAGTCCATTCCAGAGGAACCTCTTTTCCCTTCACCGGCTAGTCTTTCACGCCGAGGATCGACTCACACCAAGGTGGCACGTGGCACAGCCCTGTGGGAAAGCCTCGTGGGAAAGCCTCGGGGGACGGCCTCGAGGGAAAGCCACAGATCCCTTGATCCACGTGACAGGAAGCGTGACACTACTGCTGCAGCTCGGGAGGAAAGCGCACGTGCATGCCCCCACTCGAGACGAGGCCTGACTCCCCTGGGGAGACTCAGAAGCACCCCAAGATCCATGGCAACACTTGAGAGGAATCCTCAGGTTCCGGCCCCGACTCCACACAAGCACTGAGGTCCCGGCATGGACGGGAGAGGAATCCCGAGAGGTCCCCTAGTAACTCGCATGGGGTCTGGCCTTTCCTGAGGCCACCAGAGCGGGTCCCTGAGGTCCCCGTCGTAACTCGAGAAGACCTGCCGCAACTCGAGAAAATCCAGGAGGTTCTCCCCTCCAGGCGAGATGAGGCCCATTTCCGCTGAGGCGTCTCGAGGCTGATCACACCTCACCTCTGGAACTTCGAAAGGGTCCTTCACACCCTTGGTGCAAATCAAGAAGTTCCCCGACCTAGCCGTCTCCACTCGAGAGGAATCACGAGGGTCCCGCCCACATCCAGAGGAGCCCCGTTTCCGCCTCGTAGCTCGAGATGACGGATCCTTTCCATGCTTCGTCGGGAAAGAGTTCCCGGCGTTCCCGTCGCATCTCAAGAGGAGGACCTCTCAACAGGAACGGCGAGAGGAACTCCAGGGTCGTGCCCCCATTCCAAGAGTCCCCCAGATGTCTCAGTCCATTCCAGAGGAACCTCTTTTCCCTTCACCGGCTCGTCTTTCACGCCGAGGATCGACTCACACCAAGGTGGCACGTGGCACAGCCCTGTGGGAAAGCCTCGTGGGAAAGCCTCGAGGGACAGCCTCGAGGGAAAGCCACAGATCCCTTGATCCACGTGACAGGAAGCGTGACACTACTGCTGCAGCTCGGGAGAAAAGCGCACGTGCATGCCCCCACTCGAGACGAGGCCTGACTCCCCTGGGGAGACTCAGAAGCACCCCAAGATCCATGGCAACACTGGAGAGGAATCCTCAGGTTCCGGCCCCGACTCCACACAAGGACTGAGGCCCCGGCATGGACGGGAGAGGAATCCCGAGAGGTCCCCTAGCAACTCGCATGGGGACTGGCCTTTCCTGAGGCCACCAGAGCGGGTCCCTGAGGTCCCCGTCGTAACTCGAGAAGACCTGCCGCAACTCGAGAAAATCCAGGAGGTTCTCCCCTCCAGGCGAGATGAGGCCCATTTCCGCTGAGGCGTCTCGAGGCTGATCACACCTCACCTCTGGAACTTCGAAAGGGTCCTTCACACCCTTGGTGCAAATCAAGAAGTTCCCCGACCTAGCAGTCTCCACTCGAGAGGAATCACGAGGGTCCCGCCCACATCCAGAGGAGCCCCGTTTCCGCCTCGTAGCTCGAGATGACGGATCCTTTCCATGCTTCGTCGGGAAAGAGTTCCCGGCGTTCCCGTCGCATCTCAAGAGGAGGCCCTCTCAACAGGAACGGCGAGAGGAACTCCAGGCTCGTGTCACCATTCCAAGAGTCCCCCAGATGTCTCAGTCCATTCCAGAGGAACCTCTTTTCCCTTCACCGGCTCGTCTTTCACGCCGAGGATCGACTCACACCAAGGTGGCACGTGGCACAGCCCTGCGGGAAAGCCTCGTGAGAAAGCCTCGAGGGACAGCCTCGAGGGAAAGCCACAGATCCCTTGATCCACGTGACAGGAAGCGTGACACTACTGCTGCAGCACGGGAGGAAAGCGCACGTGCATGCCCCCACTCGAGACGAGGCCTGACTCCCCTGGGGAGACTCAGAAGCACCCCAAGATCCATGGCAACACTGGAGAGGAATCCTCAGGTTCCGGCCCCGACTCCACACAAGGACTGAGGCCCCGGCATGGACGGGAGAGGAATCCCGAGAGGTCCCCTAGCAACTCGCATGGGGACTGGCCTTTCCTGAGGCCACCAGAGCGGGTCCCTGAGGTCCCCGTCGTAACTCGAGAAGACCTGCCGCAACCCGAAAAAATCCAGGAGGTTCTCCCCTCCAGGCGAGATGAGGCCCATTTCCGCTGAGGCGTCTCGAGGCTGATCACACCTCACCTCTGGAACTTCGAAAGGGTCCTTCACACCCTTGGTGCAAATCAACAAGTTCCCCGACATACCCGTCTCCACTCGAGAGGAATCACGAGGGTCCCGCCCACATCCAGAGGAGCCCCGTTTCCGCCTCGTAGCTCGAGATGACGGATCCTTTCCATGCTTCGTCGGGAAAGAGTTCCCGGCGTTCCCGTCGCATCTCAAGAGGAGGCCCTCTCAACAGGAACGGCGAGAGGAACTCCAGGGTCGTGCCACCATTCCAAGAGTCCCCCAGATGTCTCAGTCCATTCCAGAGGAACCTCTTTTCCCTTCACCGGCTCGTCTTTCACGCCGAGGATCGACTCACACCAAGGTGGCACGTGGCACACCCCTGTGGGAAAGCCTCGTGGGAAAGCCTCGAGGGACAGCCTCGAGGGAAAGGCACAGATCCCTTGATCCACGTGACAGGAAGCGTGACACTACTGCTGCAGCTCGGGAGGAAAGCGCACGTGCATGCCCCCACTCGAGACGAGGCCTGACTCCCCTGGGGAGACTCAGAAGCACCCCAAGATCCATGGCAACACTGGAGAGGAATCCTCAGGTTCCGGCCCCGACTCCACACAAGGACTGAGGCCCCGGCATGGACGGGAGAGGAATCCCGAGAGGTCCCCTAGCAACTCGCATGGGGACTGGCCTTTCCTGAGGCCACCAGAGCGGGTCCCTGAGGTCCCCGTCGTAACTCGAGAAGACCTGCCGCAACTGGAGAAAATCCAGGAGGTTCTCCCCTCCAGGCGAGATGAGGCCCATCTCCGCTGAGGCGTCTCGAGGCTGATCACACCTCACCTCTGGAACTTCGAAATGGTCCTTCACACCCTTGGTGCAAATCAAGAAGTTCCCCGACCTAGCCGTCTCCACTCGAGAGGAATCACGAGGGTCCCGCCCACATCCAGAGGAGCCCCGTTTCCGCCTCGTAGCTCGAGATGAGGGATCCTTTCCCTGCTTCGTCGGGAAAGAGTTCCCAGCGTTCCCGTCGCATCTCAAGAGGAAGCCCTCTCAACAGGAACGGCGAGAGGAACTCCAGGGTCGTGCCACCATTCCAAGAGTCCCCCAGATGTCTCAGTCCATTCCAGAGGAACCTCTTTTCCCTTCACCGGCTCGTCTTTCACGCCGAGGATCGACTCACACCAAGGTGGCACGTGGCACAGCCCTGTGGGAAAGCCTCGTGGGAAAGCCTCGAGGGACAGCCTCGAGGGAAAGCCACAGATCCCTTGATCCACGTGACAGGAAGCGTGACACTACTGCTGCAGCTCGGGAGGAAAGCGCACGTGCATGCCCCCACTCGAGACGAGGCCTGACTCCCCTGGGGAGACTCAGAAGCACCCCAAGATCCATGGCAACACTGGAGAGGAATCCTCAGGTTCCGGCCCCGACTCCACACAAGGACTGAGGCCCCGGCATGGACGGGAGAGGAATCCCGAGAGGTCCCCTAGCAACTCGCATGGGGACTGGCCTTTCCTGAGGCCACCAGAGCGGGTCCCTGAGGTCCCCGTCGTAACTCGAGAAGACGTGCCGCAACCCGAGAAAATCCAGGAGGTTCTCCCCTCCAGGCGAGATGAGGCCCATTTCCGCTGAGGCGTCTCGAGGCTGATCACACCTCACCTCTGGAACTTCGAAAGGGTCCTTCACACCCTTGGTGCAAATCAAGAAGTTCCCCGACATACCCGTCTCCACTCGAGAGGAATCACGAGGGTCCCGCCCACATCCAGAGGAGCCCCGTTTCCGCCTCGTAGCTCGAGATGACGGATCCTTTCCATGCTTCGACGGGAAAGAGTTCCCGGCGTTCCCGTCGCATCTCAAGAGGAGGCCCTCTCAACAGGAACGGCGAGAGGAACTCCAGGGTCGTGCCACCATTCCAAGAGTCCCCCAGATGTCTCAGTCCATTCCAGAGGAACCTCTTTTCCCTTCACCGGCTCGTCTTTCACGCCGAGGATCGACTCACACCAAGGTGGCACGTGGCACAGCCCTGCGGGACAGCCTCGAGGGAAAGCCACAGATCCCTTGATCCACGTGACAGGAAGCGTGACACTACTGCTGCAGCTCGGGAGGAAAGCGCACGTGCATGCCCCCACTCGAGACGAGGCCTGACTCCCCTGGGGAGACTCAGAAGCACCCCAAGATCCATGGCAACACTTGAGAGGAATCCTCAGGTTCCGGCCCCGACTCCACACAAGCACTGAGGTCCCGGCATGGACGGGAGAGGAATCCCGAGAGGTCCCCTAGTAACTCGCATGGGGTCTGGCCTTTCCTGAGGCCACCAGAGCGGGTCCCTGAGGTCCCCGTCGTAACTCGAGAAGACCTGCCGCAACTCGAGAAAATCCAGGAGGTTCTCCCCTCCAGGCGAGATGAGGCCCATTTCCGCTGAGGCGTCTCGAGGCTGATCACACCTCACCTCTGGAACTTCGAAAGGGTCCTTCACACCCTTGGTGCAAATCAAGAAGTTCCCCGACCTAGCCGTCTCCACTCGAGAGGAATCACGAGGGTCCCGCCCACATCCAGAGGAGCCCCGTTTCCGCCTCGTAGCTCGAGATGACGGATCCTTTCCATGCTTCGTCGGGAAAGAGTTCCCGGCGTTCCCGTCGCATCTCAAGAGGAGGACCTCTCAACAGGAACGGCGAGAGGAACTCCAGGGTCGTGCCACCATTCCAAGAGTCCCCCAGATGTCTCAGTCCATTCCAGAGGAACCTCTTTTCCCTTCACCGGCTCGTCTTTCACGCCGAGGATCGACTCACACCAAGGTGGCACGTGGCACAGCCCTGTGGGAAAGCCTCGTGGGAAAGCCTCGAGGGACAGCCTCGAGGGAAAGCCACAGATCCCTTGATCCACGTGACAGGAAGCGTGACACTACTGCTGCAGCTCGGGAGAAAAGCGCACGTGCATGCCCCCACTCGAGACGAGGCCTGACTCCCCTGGGGAGACTCAGAAGCACCCCAAGATCCATGGCAACACTGGAGAGGAATCCTCAGGTTCCGGCCCCGACTCCACACAAGGACTGAGGCCCCGGCATGGACGGGAGAGGAATCCCGAGAGGTCCCCTAGCAACTCGCATGGGGACTGGCCTTTCCTGAGGCCACCAGAGCGGGTCCCTGAGGTCCCCGTCGTAACTCGAGAAGACCTGCCGCAACTCGAGAAAATCCAGGAGGTTCTCCCCTCCAGGCGAGATGAGGCCCATTTCCGCTGAGGCGTCTCGAGGCTGATCACACCTCACCTCTGGAACTGCGAAAGGGTCCTTCACACCCTTGGTGCAAATCCAGAAGTTCCCCGACATACCCGTCTCCACTCGAGAGGAATCACGAGGGTCCCGCCCACATCCAGAGGAGGCCGGTTTCCGCCTCGTAGCTTGAGATGAGGGATCCTTTCCCTGCTTCGTCGGGAAAGAGTTCCCTGCGTTCCCGTCGCATCTCAAGAGGAAGCCCTCTCAACAGGAACGGCGAGAGGAACTCCAGGGTCGTGCCACCATTCCAAGAGTCCCCCAGATGTCTCAGTCCATTCCAGAGGAACCTCTTTTCCCTTCACCGGCTCGTCTTTCACGCCGAGGATCGACTCACACCAAGGTGGCACGTGGCACAGCCCTGTGGGAAAGCCTCGTGGGAAAGCCTCGAGGGACAGCCTCGAGGGAAAGCCACAGATCCCTTGATCCACGTGACAGGAAGCGTGACACTACTGCTGCAGCTCGGGAGGAAAGCGCACGTGCATGCCCCCACTCGAGACGAGGCCTGACTCCCCTGGGGAGACTCAGAAGCACCCCAAGATCCATGGCAACACTGGAGAGGAATCCTCAGGTTCCGGCCCCGACTCCACACAAGGACTGAGGCCCCGGCATGGACGGGAGAGGAATCCCGAGAGGTCCCCTAGCAACTCGCATGGGGACTGGCCTTTCCTGAGGCCACCAGAGCGGGTCCCTGAGGTCCCCGTCGTAACTCGAGAAGACGTGCCGCAACCCGAGAAAATCCAGGAGGTTCTCCCCTCCAGGCGAGATGAGGCCCATTTCCGCTGAGGCGTCTCGAGGCTGATCACACCTCACCTCTGGAACTTCGAAAGGGTCCTTCACACCCTTGGTGCAAATCAAGAAGTTCCCCGACATACCCGTCTCCACTCGAGAGGAATCACGAGGGTCCCGCCCACATCCAGAGGAGCCCCGTTTCCGCCTCGTAGCTCGAGTTGACGGATCCTTTCCATGCTTCGTCGGGAAAGAGTTCCCGGCGTTCCCGTCGCATCTCAAGAGGAGGCCCTCTCAACAGGAACGGCGAGAGGAACTCCAGGGTCGTGCCACCATTCCAAGAGTCCCCCAGATGTCTCAGTCCATTCCAGAGGAACCTCTTTTCCCTTCAACGGCTCGTCTTTCACGCCGAGGATCGACTCCCAGCAAGGTGGCACGTGGCACAGCCCTGTGGGAAAGCCTCGTGGGAAAGCCTCGAGGGACAGCCTCGAGGGAAAGCCACAGATCCCTTGATCCACGTGACAGGAAGCGTGACACTACTGCTGCAGCTCGGGAGGAAAGCGCACGTGCATGCCCCCACTCGAGACGAGGCCTGACTCCCCTGGGGAGACTCAGAAGCACCCCAAGATCCATGGCAACACTGGAGAGGAATCCTCAGGTTCCGGCCCCGACTCCACACAAGGACTGAGGCCCCGGCATGGACGGGAGAGGAATCCCGAGAGGTCCCCTAGCAACTCACATGGGGACTGGCCTTTCCTGAGGCCACCAGAGCGGGTCCCTGAGGTCCCCGTCGTAACTCGAGAAGACCTGCCGCAACTCGAGAAAATCCAGGAGGTTCTCCCCTCCAGGCGAGATGAGGCCCATTTCCGCTGAGGCGTCTCGAGGCTGATCACACCTCACCTGTGGAACTTCGAAAGGGTCCTTCACACCCTTGGTGCAAATCAAGAAGTTCGCCGACCTAGCCGTCTCCACTCGAGAGGAATCACGAGGGTCCCGCCCACATCCAGAGGAGGCCCGTTTTTGCCTCGTAGCTTGAGATGAGGGATCCTTTCCCTGCTTCGTCGGGAAAGAGTTCCCGGCGTTCCCGTCGCATCTCAAGAGGAGGACCTCTCAACAGGAACGGCGAGAGGAACTCCAGGGTCGTGCCACCATTCCAAGAGTCCCCCAGATGTCTCAGTCCATTCCAGAGGAACCTCTTTTCCCTTCACCGGCTCGTCTTTCACGCCGAGGATCGACTCACACCAAGGTGGCACGTGGCACAGCCCTGTGGGAAAGCCTCGTGGGAAAGCCTCGAGGGACAGCCTCGAGGGAAAGGCACAGATCCCTTGATCCACGTGACAGGAAGCGTGACACTACTGCTGCAGCTCGGGAGAAAAGCGCACGTGCATGCCCCCACTCGAGACGAGGCCTGACTCCCCTGGGGAGACTCAGAAGCTCCCCAAGATCCATGGCAACACTGGAGAGGAATCCTCAGGTTCCGGCCCCGACTCCACACAAGGACTGAGGCCCCGGCATGGACGGGAGAGGAATCCCGAGAGGTCCCCTAGCAACTCGCATGGGGACTGGCCTTTCCTGAGGCCACCAGAGCGGGTCCCTGAGGTCCCCGTCGTAACTCGAGAAGACCTGCCGCAACTCGAGAAAATCCAGGAGGTTCTCCCCTCCAGGCGAGATGAGGCCCATTTCCGCTGAGGCGTCTCGAGGCTGATCACACCTCACCTCTGGAACTTCGAAAGGGTCCTTCACACCCTTGGTGCAAATCAAGAAGTTCCCCGACATACCCGTCTCCACTCGAGAGGAATCACGAGGGTCCCGCCCACATCCAGAGGAGGCCGGTTTCCGCCTCGTAGCTTGAGATGAGGGATCCTTTCCCTGCTTCGTCGGGAAAGAGTTCCCCGCGTTCCCGTCGCATCTCAAGAGGAGGCCCTCTCAACAGGAACGGTGAGAGGAACTCCAGGGTCGTGCCACCATTCCAAGAGCCCCCAGAAGTCTCAGTCCATTCCAGAGGAACCTCTTTTCCCTTCACCGGCTCGTCTTTCACGCCGAGGATCGACTCACACCAAGGTGGCACGTGGCACAGCCCTGTGGGAAAGCCTCGTGGGAAAGCCGCGGGATACAGCCTCGAGGGAAAGCCACAGATCCCTTGATCCACGTGACAGGAAGCCTGACACTACTGCTGCAGCTCGGGAGGAAAGCGCACGTGCATGCCCCCACTCGAGACGAGGCCTGACTCCCCTGGGGAGACTCAGAAGCACCCCAAGATCCATGGCAACACTGGAGAGGAATCCTCAGGTTCCGGCCCCGACTCCACACAAGGACTGAGGCCCCGGCATGGACGGGAGAGGAATCCCGAGAAGTCCCCTAGCAACTCGCATGGGGACTGGCCTTTCCTGAGGCCACCAGAGCGGGTCCCTGAGGTCCCCGTCGTAACTCGAGAAGACCTGCCGCAACCCGAGAAAATTCAGGAGGTTCTCCCCTCCAGGCGAGATGAGGCCCATTTCCGCTGAGGCGTCTCGAGGCTGATCACACCTCACCTCTGGAACTTCGAAAGGGTCCTTCACACCCTTGGTGCAAATCAAGAAGTTCCCCGACCTAGCCGTCTCCACTCGAGAGGAATCACGAGGGTCCCGCCCACATCCAGAGGAGCCCCGTTTCCGCCTCGTAGCTCGAGATGAGGGATCCTTTCCCTGCTTCGTCGGGAAAGAGTTCCCGGCGTTCCCGTCGCATCTCAAGAGGAGGCCCTCTCAACAGGAACGGCGAGAGGAACTCCAGGGTCGTGCCACCATTCCAAGAGTCCCCCAGATGTCTCAGTCCATTCCAGAGGAACCTCTTTTCCCTTCACCGGCTCCTCTTTCACGCCGAGGATCGACTCACACCAAGGTGGCACGTGGCACAGCCCTGTGGGAAAGCCTCGTGGGAAAGCCTCGAGGGACAGCCTCGAGGGAAAGCCACAGATCCCTTGATCCACGTGACAGGAAGCGTGACACTACTGCTGCAGCTCGGGAGGAAAGCGCACGTGCATGCCCCCACTCGAGACGAGGCCTGACTCCCCTGGGGAGACTCAGAAGCACCCCAAGATCCATGGCAACACTGGAGAGGAATCCTCAGGTTCCGGCCCCGACTCCACACAAGGACTGAGGCCCCGGCATGGACGGGAGAGGAATCCCGAGAGGTCCCCTAGCAACTCGCATGGGGACTGGCCTTTCCTGAGGCCACCAGAGCGGGTCCCTGAGGTCCCCGTCGTAACTCGAGAAGACCTGCCGCAACTCGAGAAAATCCAGGAGGTTCTCCCCTCCAGGCGAGATGAGGCCCATTTCCGCTGAGGCGTCTCGAGGCTGATCACACCTCACCTCTGGAACTTCGAAAGGGTCCTTCACACCCTTGGTGCAAATCAAGAAGTTCCCCGACATACCCGTCTCCACTCGAGAGGAATCACGAGGGTCCCGCCCACATCCAGAGGAGGCCGGTTTCCGCCTCGTAGCTTGAGATGAGGGATCCTTTCCCTGCTTCGTCGGGAAAGAGTTCCCCGCGTTCCCGTCGCATCTCAAGAGGAGGCCCTCTCAACAGGAACGGTGAGAGGAACTCCAGGGTCGTGCCACCATTCCAAGAGCCCCCAGATGTCTCAGTCCATTCCAGAGGAACCTCTTTTCCCTTCACCGGCTCGTCTTTCACGCCGAGGATCGACTCACACCAAGGTGGCACGTGGCACAGCCCTGTGGGAAAGCCTCGTGGGAAAGCCGCGGGATACAGCCTCGAGGGAAAGCCACAGATCCCTTGATCCACGTGACAGGAAGCCTGACACTACTGCTGCAGCTCGGGAGGAAAGCGCACGTGCATGCCCCCACTCGAGACGAGGCCTGACTCCCCTGGGGAGACTCAGAAGCACCCCAAGATCCATGGCAACACTGGAGAGGAATCCTCAGGTTCCGGCCCCGACTCCACACAAGGACTGAGGCCCCGGCATGGACGGGAGAGGAATCCCGAGAGGTCCCCTAGCAACTCGCATGGGGACTGGCCTTTCCTGAGGCCACCAGAGCGGGTCCCTGAGGTCCCCGTCGTAACTCGAGAAGACCTGCCGCAACCCGAGAAAATTCAGGAGGTTCTCCCCTCCAGGCGAGATGAGGCCCATTTCCGCTGAGGCGTCTCGAGGCTGATCACACCTCACCTCTGGAACTTCGAAAGGGTCCTTCACACCCTTGGTGCAAATCAAGAAGTTCCCCGACCTAGCCGTCTCCACTCGAGAGGAATCACGAGGGTCCCGCCCACATCCAGAGGAGCCCCGTTTCCGCCTCGTAGCTCGAGATGAGGGATCCTTTCCCTGCTTCGTCGGGAAAGAGTTCCCGGCGTTCCCGTCGCATCTCAAGAGGAGGCCCTCTCAACAGGAACGGCGAGAGGAACTCCAGGGTCGTGCCACCATTCCAAGAGTCCCCCAGATGTCTCAGTCCATTCCAGAGGAACCTCTTTTCCCTTCACCGGCTCGTCTTTCACGCCGAGGATCGACTCACACCAAGGTGGCACGTGGCACAGCCCTGTGGGAAAGCCTCGTGGGAAAGCCTCGAGGGACAGCCTCGAGGGAAAGCCACAGATCCCTTGATCCACGTGACAGGAAGCGTGACACTACTGCTGCAGCTCGGGAGGAAAGCGCACGTGCATGCCCCCACTCGAGACGAGGCCTGACTCCCCTGGGGAGACTCAGAAGCACCCCAAGATCCATGGCAACACTGGAGAGGAATCCTCAGGTTCCGGCCCCGACTCCACACAAGGACTGAGGCCCCGGCATGGACGGGAGAGGAACCCCGAGTGGTCCCCTAGCAACTCGCATGGGGACTGGCCTTTCCTGAGGCCACCAGAGCGGGTCCCTGAGGTCCCCGTCGTAACTCGAGAAGACGTGCCGCAACCCGAGAAAATCCAGGAGGTTCTCCCCTCCAGGCGAGATGAGGCCCATTTCCGCTGAGGCGTCTCGAGGCTGATCACACCTCACCTCTGGAACTTCGAAAGGGTCCTTCACACCCTTGGTGCAAATCAAGAAGTTCCCCGACATACCCGTCTCCACTCGAGAGGAATCACGAGGGTCCCGCCCACATCCAGAGGAGCCCCGTTTCCGCCTCGTAGCTCGAGATGACGGATCCTTTCCATACTTCGTCGGGAAAGAGTTCCCGGCGTTCCCGTCGCATCTCAAGAGGAGGCCCTCTCAACAGGAACGGCGAGAGGAACTCCAGGGTCGTCCACCATTCCAAGAGTCCCCCAGATGTCTCAGTCCATTCCAGAGGAACCTCTTTTCCCTTCACCGGCTCGTCTTTCACGCCGAGGATCGACTCACACCAAGGTGGCACGTGGCACAGCCCTGTGGGAAAGCCTCGTGGGAAAGCCTCGAGGGACAGCCTCGAGGGAAAGCCACAGATCCCTTGATCCACGTGACAAGAAGCGTGACACCACTGCTGCAGCTCGGGAGGAAATCGCACGTGCATGCCCCCACTCGAGACGAGGCCTGACTCCCCTGGGGAAACTCAGAAGCACCCCAAGATCCATGGCAACACTGGAGAGGAATCCTCAGGTTCCGGCCCCGGCTCCACACAAGGACTGAGGCCCCGGCATGGACGGGAGAGGAATCCCGAGAGGTCCCCTAGCAACTCGCATGGGGACTGGCCTTTCCTGAGGCCACCAGAGCGGGTCCCTGAGGTCCCCGTCGTAACTCGAGAAGACCTGCCGCAACTCGAGAAAATCCAGGAGGTTCTCCCCTCCAGGCGAGATGAGGCCCATTTCCGCTGAGGCGTCTCGTGGCTGATCACACCTCACCTCTGGAACTTCGAAAGGGTCCTTCACACCCTTGGTGCAAATCAAGAAGTTCGCCGACATACCCGTCTCCACTCGAGAGGAATCACGAGGGTCCCGCCCACATCCAGAGGAGGCCCGTTTTTGCCTCGTAGCTTGAGATGAGGGATCCTTTCCCTGCTTCGTCGGGAAAGAGTTCCCGGCGTTCCCGTCGCATCTCAAGAGGAGGCCCTCTCAACAGGAACGGCGAGAGGAACTCCAGGGTCGTGCCACCATTCCAAGAGTCCCCCAGATGTCTCAGTCCATTCCAGAGGAACCTCTTTTCCCTTCACCGGCTCGTCTTTCACGCCAAGGATCGACTCACACCAAGGTGGCACGTGGCACAGCCCTGTGGGAAAGCCTCGGGGGAAAGCCTCGGGGGACAGCCTCGAGGGAAAGCCACAGATCCCTTGATCCACGTGACAGGAAGCGTGACACTACTGCTGCAGCTCGGGAGGAAAGCGCACGTGCATTCCCCCACTCGAGACGAGGCCTGACTCCCCTGGGGAGACTCAGAAGCACCCCAAGATCCATGGCAACACTTGAGAGGAATCCTCAGTTTCCGGTCCCGACTCCACACAAGGACTGAGGCCCCGGCATGGACGGGAGAGGAATCCCGAGAGGTCCCCTAGTAACTCGCATGGGGTCTGGCCTTTCCTGAGGCCACCAGAGCGGGTCCCTGAGGTCCCCGTCGTAACTCGAGAAGACCTGCCGCAACTCGAGAAAATCCAGGAGGTTCTCCCCTCCAGGCGAGATGAGGCCCATTTCCGCTGAGGCGTCTCGAGGCTGATCACACCTCACCTCTGGAACTTCGAAAGGGTCCTTCACACCCTTGGTGCAAATCAAGAAGTTCCCCGACCTAGCCGTCTCCACTCGAGAGGAATCACGAGGGTCCCGCCCACATCCAGAGGAGCCCCGTTTCCGCCTCGTAGCTCGAGATGACGGATCCTTTCCATGCTTCGTCGGGAAAGAGTTCCCGGCGTTCCCGTCGCATCTCAAGAGGAGGCCCTCTCAACAGGAACGGCGAGAGGAACTCCAGGGTCGTGCCACCATTCCAAGAGTCCCCCAGATGTCTCAGTCCATTCCAGAGGAACCTCTTTTCCCTTCACCGGCTCGTCTTTCACGCCGAGGATCGACTCTCACCAAGGTGGCACGTGGCACAGCCCTGTGGGAAAGCCTCGTGGGAAAGCCTCGAGGGACAGCCTCGAGGGAAAGCCACAGATCCCTTGATCCACGTGACAGGAAGCGTGACACTACTGCTGCAGCTCGGGAGGAAAGCGCACGTGCATGCCCCCACTCGAGACGAGGCCTGACTCCCCTGGGGAGACTCAGAAGCACCCCAAGATCCATGGCAACACTGGAGAGGAATCCTCAGGTTCCGGCCCCGACTCCACACAAGGACTGAGGCCCCGGCATGGACGGGAGAGGAATCCCGAGAGGTCCCCTAGCAACTCGCATGGGGACTGGCCTTTCCTGAGGCCACCAGAGCGGGTCCCTGAGGTCCCCGTCGTAACTCGAGAAGACGTGCCGCAACCCGAGAAAATCCAGGAGGTTCTCCCCTCCAGGCGAGATGAGGCCCATTTCCGCTGAGGCGTCTCGAGGCTGATCACACCTCACCTCTGGAACTTCGAAAGGGTCCTTCACACCCTTGGTGCAAATCAAGAAGTTCCCCGACATACCCGTCTCCACTCGAGAGGAATCACGAGGGTCCCGCCCACATCCAGAGGAGCCCCGTTTCCGCCTCATAGCTCGAGATGACGGATCCTTTCCATGCTTCGACGGGAAAGAGTTCCCGGCGTTCCCGTCGCATCTCAAGAGGAGGCCCTCTCAACAGGAACGGCGAGAGGAACTCCAGGGTCGTGCCACCATTCCAAGAGTCCCCCAGATGTCTCAGTCCATTCCAGAGGAACCTCTTTCCCCTTCACCGGCTCGTCTTTCACGCCGAGGATCGACTCACACCAAGGTGGCACGTGGCACAGCCCTGCGGGACAGCCTCGAGGGAAAGCCACAGATCCCTTGATCCACGTGACAGGAAGCGTGACACTACTGCTGCAGCTCGGGAGGAAAGCGCACGTGCATGCCCCCACTCGAGACGAGGCCTGACTCCCCTGGGGAGACTCAGAAGCACCCCAAGATCCATGGCAACACTTGAGAGGAATCCTCAGGTTCCGGCCCCGACTCCACACAAGCACTGAGGTCCCGGCATGGACGGGAGAGGAATCCCGAGAGGTCCCCTAGTAACTCGCATGGGGTCTGGCCTTTCCTGAGGCCACCAGAGCGGGTCCCTGAGGTCCCCGTCGTAACTCGAGAAGACCTGCCGCAACTCGAGAAAATCCAGGAGGTTCTCCCCTCCAGGCGAGATGAGGCCATTTCCGCTGAGGCGTCTCGAGGCTGATCACACCTCACCTCTGGAACTTCGAAAGGGTCCTTCACACCCTTGGTGCAAATCAAGAAGTTCCCCGACCTAGCCGTCTCCACTCGAGAGGAATCACGAGGGTCCCGCCCACATCCAGAGGAGCCCCGTTTCCGCCTCGTAGCTCGAGATGACGGATCCTTTCCATGCTTCGTCGGGAAAGAGTTCCCGGCGTTCCCGTCGCATCTCAAGAGGAGGACCTCTCAACAGGAACGGCGAGAGGAACTCCAGGGTCGTGCCACCATTCCAAGAGTCCCCCAGATGTCTCAGTCCATTCCAGAGGAACCTCTTTTCCCTTCACCGGCTCGTCTTTCACGCCGAGGATCGACTCACACCAAGGTGGCACGTGGCACAGCCCTGTGGGAAAGCCTCGTGGGAAAGCCTCGAGGGACAGCCTCGAGGGAAAGCCACAGATCCCTTGATCCACGTGACAGGAAGCGTGACACTACTGCTGCAGCTCGGGAGAAAAGCGCACGTGCATGCCCCCACTCGAGACGAGGCCTGACTCCCCTGGGGAGACTCAGAAGCACCCCAAGATCCATGGCAACACTGGAGAGGAATCCTCAGGTTCCGGCCCCGACTCCACACAAGGACTGAGGCCCCGGCATGGACGGGAGAGGAATCCCGAGAGGTCCCCTAGCAACTCGCATGGGGACTGGCCTTTCCTGAGGCCACCAGAGCGGGTCCCTGAGGTCCCCGTCGTAACTCGAGAAGACCTGCCGCAACTCGAGAAAATCCAGGAGGTTCTCCCCTCCAGGCGAGATGAGGCCCATTTCCGCTGAGGCGTCTCGAGGCTGATCACACCTCACCTCTGGAACTTCGAAAGGGTCCTTCACACCCTTGGTGCAAATCCAGAAGTTCCCCGACATACCCGTCTCCACTCGAGAGGAATCACGAGGGTCCCGCCCACATCCAGAGGAGGCCGGTTTCCGCCTCGTAGCTTGAGATGAGGGATCCTTTCCCTGCTTCGTCGGGAAAGAGTTCCCTGCGTTCCCGTCGCATCTCAAGAGGAAGCCCTCTCAACAGGAACGGCGAGAGGAACTCCAGGGTCGTGCCACCATTCCAAGAGTCCCCCAGATGTCTCAGTCCATTCCAGAGGAACCTCTTTTCCCTTCACCGGCTCGTCTTTCACGCCGAGGATCGACTCACACCAAGGTGGCACGTGGCACAGCCCTGTGGGAAAGCCTCGTGGGAAAGCCTCGAGGGACAGCCTCGAGGGAAAGCCACAGATCCCTTGATCCACGTGACAGGAAGCGTGACACTACTGCTGCAGCTCGGGAGGAAAGCGCACGTGCATGCCCCCACTCGAGACGAGGCCTGACTCCCCTGGGGAGACTCAGAAGCACCCCAAGATCCATGGCAACACTGGAGAGGAATCCTCAGGTTCCGGCCCCGACTCCACACAAGGACTGAGGCCCCGGCATGGACGGGAGAGGAATCCCGAGAGGTCCCCTAGCAACTCGCATGGGGACTGGCCTTTCCTGAGGCCACCAGAGCGGGTCCCTGAGGTCCCCGTCGTAACTCGAGAAGACCTGCCGCAACTCGAGAAAATCCAGGAGGTTCTCCCCTCCAGGCGAGATGAGGCCCATTTCCGCTGAGGCGTCTCGAGGCTGATCACACCTCACCTCTGGAACTTCGAAAGGGTCCTTCACACCCTTGGTGCAAATCAAGAAGTTCCCCGACATACCCGTCTCCACTCGAGAGGAATCACGAGGGTCCCGCCCACATCCAGAGGAGCCCCGTTTCCGCCTCGTAGCTCGAGTTGACGGATCCTTTCCATGCTTCGTCGGGAAAGAGTTCCCGGCGTTCCCGTCGCATCTCAAGAGGAGGCCCTCTCAACAGGAACGGCGAGAGGAACTCCAGGGTCGTGCCACCATTCCAAGAGTCCCCCAGATGTCTCAGTCCATTCCAGAGGAACCTCTTTTCCCTTCAACGGCTCGTCTTTCACGCCGAGGATCGACTCCCACCAAGGTGGCACGTGGCACAGCCCTGTGGGAAAGCCTCGTGGGAAAGCCTCGAGGGACAGCCTCGAGGGAAAGCCACAGATCCCTTGATCCACGTGACAGGAAGCGTGACACTACTGCTGCAGCTCGGGAGGAAAGCGCACGTGCATGCCCCCACTCGAGACGAGGCCTGACTCCCCTGGGGAGACTCAGAAGCACCCCAAGATCCATGGCAACACTGGAGAGGAATCCTCAGGTTCCGGCCCCGACTCCACACAAGGACTGAGGCCCCGGCATGGACGGGAGAGGAATCCCGAGAGGTCCCCTAGCAACTCACATGGGGACTGGCCTTTCCTGAGGCCACCAGAGCGGGTCCCTGAGGTCCACGTCGTAACTCGAGAAGACCTGCCGCAACTCGAGAAAATCCAGGAGGTTCTCCCCTCCAGGCGAGATGAGGCCCATTTCCGCTGAGGCGTCTCGAGGCTGATCACACCTCACCTCTGGAACTTCGAAAGGGTCCTTCACACCCTTGGTGCAAATCAAGAAGTTCCCCGACATACCCGTCTCCACTCGAGAGGAATCACGAGGGTCCCCCCACATCCAGAGGAGCCCCGTTTCCGCCTCGTAGCTCGAGATGACGGATCCTTTCTATGCTTCGTCGGGAAAGAGTTCCCGGCCTTCCCGTCGCATCTCAAGAGGAGGCCCTCTCAACAGGAACGGCGAGAGGAACTCCAGGGTCGTGCCACCATTCCAAGAGTCCCCCAGATGTCTCAGTCCATTCCAGAGGAACCTCTTTTCCCTTCACCGGCTCGTCTTTCACGCCGAGGATCGACTCACACCAAGGTGGCACGTGGCACAGCCCTGTGGGAAAGCCTCGTGGGAAAGCCTCGAGGGACAGCCTCGAGGGAAAGCCACAGATCCCTTGATCCACGTGACAGGAAACGTGACACTACTGCTGCAGCTCGGGAGGAAAGCGCACGTGCATGCCCCCACTCGAGACGAGGCCTGACTCCCCTGGGGAGACTCAGAAGCACCCCAAGATCCATGGCAACACTGGAGAGGAATCCTCAGGTTCCGGCCCCGACTCCACACAAGGACTGAGGCCCCGGCATGGACGGGAGAGGAATCCCGAGAGGTCCCCTAGCAACTCGCATGGGGACTGGCCTTTCCTGAGGCCACCAGAGCGGGTCCCTGAGGTCCCCGTCGTAACTCGAGAAGACCTGCCGCAACTCGAGAAAATCCAGGAGGTTCTCCCCTCCAGGCGAGATGAGGCCCATTTCCGCTGAGGCGTCTCGAGGCTGATCACACCTCACCTCTGGAACTTCGAAAGGGTCCTTCACACCCTTGGTGCAAATCAAGAAGTTCCCCGACATACCCGTCTCCACTCGAGAGGAATCACGAGGGTCCCGCCCACATCCAGAGGAGGCCGGTTTCCGCCTCGTAGCTTGAGATGAGGGATCCTTTCCCTGCTTCGTCGGGAAAGAGTTCCCAGCGTTCACGTCGCATCTCAAGAGGAGGCCCTCTCAACAGGAACGGCGAGAGGAACTCCAGGGTCGTGCCACCATTCCAAGAGTCCCCCAGATGTCTCAGTCCATTCCAGAGGAACCTCTTTTCCCTTCACCGGCTCGTCTTTCACGCCGAGGATCGACTCACACCAAGGTGGCACGTGGCACAGCCCTGTGGGAAAGCCTCGTGGGAAAGCCTCGGGGGACAGCCTCGAGGGAATGCCACAGATCCCTTGATCCACGTGACAGGAAGCGTGACACTACTGCTGCAGCTCGGGAGGAAAGCGCACGTGCATGCCCCCACTCGAGACGAGGCCTGACTCCCCTGGGGAGACTCAGAAGCACCCCAAGATCCATGGCAACACTGGAGAGGAATCCTCAGGTTCCGGCCCCGACTCCACACAAGGACTGAGGCCCCGGCATGGACGGGAGAGGAATCCCGAGAGGTCCCCTAGCAACTCGCATGGGGACTGGCCTTTCCTGAGGCCACCAGAGCGGGTCCCTGAGGTCCCCGTCGTAACTCGAGAAGACCTGCCGCAACTCGAGAAAATCCAGGAGGTTCTCCCCTCCAGGCGAGATGAGGCCCATTTCCGCTGAGGCGTCTCGAGGCTGATCACACCTCACCTCTGGAACTTCGAAAGGGTCCTTCACACCCTTGGTGCAAATCAAGAAGTTCGCCGACATACCCGTCTCCACTCGAGAGGAATCACGAGGGTCCCGCCCACATCCAGAGGAGGCCCGTTTTTGCCTCGTAGCTTGAGATGAGGGATCCTTTCCCTGCTTCGTCGGGAAAGAGTTCCCGGCGTTCCCGTCGCATCTCAAGAGGAGGCCCTCTCAACAGGAACGGCGAGAGGAACTCCAGGGTCGTGCCACCATTCCAAGAGTCCCCCAGATGTCTCAGTCCATTCCAGAGGAACCTCTTTTCCCTTCACCGGCTCGTCTTTCACGCCGAGGATCGACTCACACCAAGGTGGCACGTGGCACAGCCCTGTGGGAAAGCCTCGTGGGAAAGCCTCGGGGGACAGCCTCGAGGGAAAGCCACAGATCCCTTGATCCACGTGACAGGAAGCGTGACACTACTGCTGCAGCTCGGGAGGAAAGCGCACGTGCATTCCCCCACTCGAGACGAGGCCTGACTCCCCTGGGGAGACTCAGAAGCACCCCAAGATCCATGGCAACACTTGAGAGGAATCCTCAGTTTCCGGTCCCGACTCCACCCAAGGACTGAGGCCCCGGCATGGACGGGAGAGGAATCCCGAGAGGTCCCCTAGTAACTCGCATGGGGTCTGGCCTTTCCTGAGGCCACCAGAGCGGGTCCCTGAGGTCCCCGTCGTAACTCGAGAAGACCTGCCGCAACTCGAGAAAATCCAGGAGGTTCTCCCCTCCAGGCGAGATGAGGCCCATTTCCGCTGAGGCGTCTCGAGGCTGATCACACCTCACCTCTGGAACTTCGAAAGGGTCCTTCACACCCTTGGTGCAAATCAAGAAGTTCGCCGACATACCCGTCTCCACTCGAGAGGAATCACGAGGGTCCCGCCCACATCCAGAGGAGGCCCGTTTTTGCCTCGTAGCTTGAGATGAGGGATCCTTTCCCTGCTTCGTCGGGAAAGAGTTCCCGGCATTCCCGTCGCATCTCAAGAGGAGGCCCTCTCAACAGGAACGGCGAGAGGAACTCCAGGGTCGTGCCACCATTCCAAGAGTCCCCCAGATGTCTCAGTCCATTCCAGAGGAACCTCTTTTCCCTTCACCGGCTCGTCTTTCACGCCAAGGATCGACTCACACCAAGGTGGCACGTGGCACAGCCCTGTGGGAAAGCCTCGGGGGAAAGCCTCGGGGGACAGCCTCGAGGGAAAGCCACAGATCCCTTGATCCACGTGACAGGAAGCGTGACACTACTGCTGCAGCTCGGGAGGAAAGCGCACGTGCATTCCCCCACTCGAGACGAGGCCTGACTCCCCTGGGGAGACTCAGAAGCACCCCAAGATCCATGGCAACACTTGAGAGGAATCCTCAGTTTCCGGTCCCGACTCCACACAAGGACTGAGGCCCCGGCATGGACGGGAGAGGAATCCCGAGAGGTCCCCTAGTAACTCGCATGGGGTCTGGCCTTTCCTGAGGCCACCAGAGCGGGTCCCTGAGGTCCCCGTCGTAACTCGAGAAGACCTGCCGCAACTCGAGAAAATCCAGGAGGTTCTCCCCTCCAGGCGAGATGAGGCCCATTTCCGCTGAGGCGTCTCGAGGCTGATCACACCTCACCTCTGCAACTTCGAAAGGGTCCTTCACACCCTTGGTGCAAATCAAGAAGTTCCCCGACCTAGCCGTCTCCACTCGAGAGGAATCACGAGGGTCCCGCCCACATCCAGAGGAGCCCCGTTTCCGCCTCGTAGCTCGAGATGACGGATCCTTTCCATGCTTCGTCGGGAAAGAGTTCCCGGCGTTCCCGTCGCATCTCAAGAGGAGGCCCTCTCAACAGGAACGGCGAGAGGAACTCCAGGGTCGTGCCACCATTCCAAGAGTCCCCCAGATGTCTCAGTCCATTCCAGAGGAACCTCTTTTCCCTTCACCGGCTCGTCTTTCACGCCGAGGATCGACTCTCACCAAGGTGGCACGTGGCACAGCCCTGTGGGAAAGCCTCGTGGGAAAGCCTCGAGGGACAGCCTCGAGGGAAAGCCACAGATCCCTTGATCCACGTGACAGGAAGCGTGACACTACTGCTGCAGCTCGGGAGGAAAGCGCACGTGCATGCCCCCACTCGAGACGAGGGCTGACTCCCCTGGGGAGACTCAGAAGCACCCCAAGATCCATGGCAACACTGGAGAGGAATCCTCAGATTCCGGCCCCGACTCCACACAAGGACTGAGGCCCCGGCATGGACGGGAGAGGAATCCCGAGAGGTCCCCTAGCAACTCGCATGGGGATTGGCCTTTCCTGAGGCCACCAGAGCAGGTCCCTGAGGTCCCCGTCGTAACTCGAGAAGACCTGGCCCAACTCGAGAAAATCCAGGAGGTTCTCCCCTCCAGGCGAGATGAGGCCCATTTCCGCTGAGGCGTCTCGAGGCTGATCACACCTCACCTCTGGAACTTCGAAAGGGTCCTTCACACCCTTGGTGCAAATCAAGAAGTTCCCCGACATACCCGTCTCCACTCGAGAGGAATCACGAGGGTCCCCCCACATCCAGAGGAGCCCCGTTTCCGCCTCGTAGCTCGAGATGACGGATCCTTTCTATGCTTCGTCGGGAAAGAGTTCCCGGCCTTCCCGTCGCATCTCAAGAGGAGGCCCTCTCAACAGGAACGGCGAGAGGAACTCCAGGGTCGTGCCACCATTCCAAGAGTCCCCCAGATGTCTCAGTCCATTCCAGAGGAACCTCTTTTCCCTTCACCGGCTCGTCTTTCACGCCGAGGATCGACTCACACCAAGGTGGCACGTGGCACAGCCCTGTGGGAAAGCCTCGTGGGAAAGCCTCGAGGGACAGCCTCGAGGGAAAGCCACAGATCCCTTGATCCACGTGACAGGAAACGTGACACTACTGCTGCAGCTCGGGAGGAAAGCGCACGTGCATGCCCCCACTCGAGACGAGGCCTGACTCCCCTGGGGAGACTCAGAAGCACCCCAAGATCCATGGCAACACTGGAGAGGAATCCTCAGGTTCCGGCCCCGACTCCACACAAGGACTGAGGCCCCGGCATGGACGGGAGAGGAATCCCGAGAGGTCCCCTAGCAACTCGCATGGGGACTGGCCTTTCCTGAGGCCACCAGAGCGGGTCCCTGAGGTCCCCGTCGTAACTCGAGAAGACCTGCCGCAACTCGAGAAAATCCAGGAGGTTCTCCCCTCCAGGCGAGATGAGGCCCATTTCCGCTGAGGCGTCTCGAGGCTGATCACACCTCACCTCTGGAACTTCGAAAGGGTCCTTCACACCCTTGGTGCAAATCAAGAAGTTCCCCGACATACCCGTCTCCACTCGAGAGGAATCACGAGGGTCCCGCCCACATCCAGAGGAGGCCGGTTTCCGCCTCGTAGCTTGAGATGAGGGATCCTTTCCCTGCTTCTTCGGGAAAGAGTTCCCAGCGTTCACGTCGCATCTCAAGAGGAGGCCCTCTCAACAGGAACGGCGAGAGGAACTCCAGGGTCGTGCCACCATTCCAAGAGTCCCCCAGATGTCTCAGTCCATTCCAGAGGAACCTCTTTTCCCTTCACCGGCTCGTCTTTCACGCCGAGGATCGACCCACACCAAGGTGGCACGTGGCACAGCCCTGTGGGAAAGCCTCGTGGGAAAGCCTCGGGGGACAGCCTCGAGGGAATGCCACAGATCCCTTGATCCACGTGACAGGAAGCGTGACACTACTGCTGCAGCTCGGGAGGAAAGCGCACGTGCATGCCCCCACTCGAGACGAGGCCTGACTCCCCTGGGGAGACTCAGAAGCACCCCAAGATCCATGGCAACACTGGAGAGGAATCCTCAGGTTCCGGCCCCGACTCCACACAAGGACTGAGGCCCCGGCATGGACGGGAGAGGAATCCCGAGAGGTCCCCTAGCAACTCGCATGGGGACTGGCCTTTCCTGAGGCCACCAGAGCGGGTCCCTGAGGTCCCCGTCGTAACTCGAGAAGACCTGCCGCAACTCGAGAAAATCCAGGAGGTTCTCCCCTCCAGGCGAGATGAGGCCCATTTCCGCTGAGGCGTCTCGAGGCTGATCACACCTCACCTCTGGAACTTCGAAAGGGTCCTTCACACCCTTGGTGCAAATCAAGAAGTTCGCCGACATACCCGTCTCCACTCGAGAGGAATCACGAGGGTCCCGCCCACATCCAGAGGAGGCCCGTTTTTGCCTCGTAGCTTGAGATGAGGGATCCTTTCCCTGCTTCGTCGGGAAAGAGTTCCCGGCGTTCCCGTCGCATCTCAAGAGGAGGCCCTCTCAACAGGAACGGCGAGAGGAACTCCAGGGTCGTGCCACCATTCCAAGAGTCCCCCAGATGTCTCAGTCCATTCCAGAGGAACCTCTTTTCCCTTCACCGGCTCGTCTTTCACGCCGAGGATCGACTCACACCAAGGTGGCACGTGGCACAGCCCTGTGGGAAAGCCTCGTGGGAAAGCCTCTGGGGACAGCCTCGAGGGAAAGCCACAGATCCCTTGATCCACGTGACAGGAAGCGTGACACTACTGCTGCAGCTCGGGAGGAAAGCGCACGTGCATTCCCCCACTCGAGACGAGGCCTGACTCCCCTGGGGAGACTCAGAAGCACCCCAAGATCCATGGCAACACTTGAGAGGAATCCTCAGTTTCCGGTCCCGACTCCACACAAGGACTGAGGCCCCGGCATGGACGGGAGAGGAATCCCGAGAGGTCCCCTAGTAACTCGCATGGGGTCTGGCCTTTCCTGAGGCCACCAGAGCGGGTCCCTGAGGTCCCCGTCGTAACTCGAGAAGACCTGCCGCAACTCGAGAAAATCCAGGAGGTTCTCCCCTCCAGGCGAGATGAGGCCCATTTCCGCTGAGGCGTCTCGAGGCTGATCACACCTCACCTCTGGAACTTCGAAAGGGTCCTTCACACCCTTGGTGCAAATCAAGAAGTTCCCCGACCTAGCCGTCTCCACTCGAGAGGAATCACGAGGGTCCCGCCCACATTCAGAGGAGCCCCGTTTCCGCCTCGTAGCTCGAGATGACGGATCCTTTCCATGCTTCGTCGGGAAAGAGTTCCCGGCGTTCCCGTCGCATCTCAAGAGGAGGCCCTCTCAACAGGAACGGCGAGAGGAACTCCAGGGTCGTGCCACCATTCCAAGAGTCCCCCAGATGTCTCAGTCCATTCCAGAGGAACCTCTTTTCCCTTCACCGGCTCGTCTTTCACGCCGAGGATCGACTCTCACCAAGGTGGCACGTGGCACAGCCCTGTGGGAAAGCCTCGTGGGAAAGCCTCGAGGGACAGCCTCGAGGGAAAGCCACAGATCCCTTGATCCACGTGACAGGAAGCGTGACACTACTGCTGCAGCTCGGGAGGAAAGCGCACGTGCATGCCCCCACTCGAGACGAGGCCTGACTCCCCTGGGGAGACTCAGAAGCACCCCAAGATCCATGGCAACACTGGAGAGGAATCCTCAGGTTCCGGCCCCGACTCCACACAAGGACTGAGGCCCCGGCATGGACGGGAGAGGAATCCCGAGAGGTCCCCTAGCAACTCGCATGGGGATTGGCCTTTCCTGAGGCCACCAGAGCAGGTCCCTGAGGTCCCCGTCGTAACTCGAGAAGACCTGGCCCAACTCGAGAAAATCCAGGAGGTTCTCCCCTCCAGGCGAGATGAGGCCCATTTCCGCTGAGGCGTCTCGAGGCTGATCACACCTCACCTCTGGAACTTCGAAAGGGTCCTTCACACCCTTGGTGCAAATCAAGAAGTTCCCCGACATACCCGTCTCCACTCGAGAGGAATCACGAGGGTCCCCCCACATCCAGAGGAGCCCCGTTTCGGCCTCGTACCTCGAGATGACGGATCCTTTCCATGCTTCGTCGGGAATGAGTTCCCGGCCTTCCCGTCGCATCTCAAGAGGAGGCCCTCTCAACAGGAACGGCGAGAGGAACTCCAGGGTCGTGCCACCATTCCAAGAGTCCCCCAGATGTCTCAGTCCATTCCAGAGGAACCTCTTTTCCCTTCACCGGCTCGTCTTTCACGCCGAGGATCGACTCACACCAAGGTGGCACGTGGCACAGCCCTGTGGGAAAGCCTCGTGGGAAAGCCTCGGGGGACAGCCTCGAGGGAAAGCCACAGATCCCTTGATCCACGTGACAGGAAGCGTGACACTACTGCTGCAGCTCGGGAGGAAAGCGCACGTGCATTCCCCCACTCGAGACGAGGCCTGACTCCCCTGGGGAGACTCAGAAGCACCCCAAGATCCATGGCAACACTTGAGAGGAATCCTCAGTTTCCGGTCCCGACTCCACACAAGGACTGAGGCCCCGGCATGGACGGGAGAGGAATCCCGAGAGGTCCCCTAGTAACTCGCATGGGGTCTGGCCTTTCCTGAGGCCACCAGAGCGGGTCCCTGAGGTCCCCGTTGTAACTCGAGAAGACCTGCCGCAACTCGAGAAAATCCAGGAGGTTCTCCCCTCCAGGCGAGATGAGGCCCATTTCCGCTGAGGCGTCTCGAGGCTGATCACACCTCACCTCTGGAACTTCGAAAGGGTCCTTCACACCCTTGGTGCAAATCAAGAAGTTCCCCGACATACCCGTCTCCACACGAGAGGAATCACGAGGGTCCCGCCCACATCCAGAGGAGCCCCGTTTCCGCCTCGTAGCTCGAGATGACGGATCCTTTCCATGCTTCGTCGGGAAAGAGTTCCCGGCGTTCCCGTCGCATCTCAAGAGGAGGCCCTCTCAACAGGAACGGCGAGAGGAACTCCAGGGTCGTGCCACCATTCCAAGAGTCCCCCAGATGTCTCAGTCCATTCCAGAGGAACCTCTTTTCCCTTCACCGGCTCGTCTTTCACGCCGAGGATCGACTCTCACCAAGGTGGCACGTGGCACAGCCCTGTGGGAAAGCCTCGTGGGAAAGCCTCGAGGGACAGCCTCGAGGGAAAGCCACAGATCCCTTGATCCACGTGACAGGAAGCGTGACACTACTGCTGCAGCTCGGGAGGAAAGCGCACGTGCATGCCCCCACTCGAGACGAGGCCTGACTCCCCTGGGGAGACTCAGAAGCACCCCAAGATCCATGGCAACACTGGAGAGGAATCCTCAGGTTCCGGCCCCGACTCCACACAAGGACTGAGGCCCCGGCATGGACGGGAGAGGAATCCCGAGAGGTCCCCTAGCAACTCGCATGGGGATTGGCCTTTCCTGGGGCCACCAGAGCGGGTCCCTGAGGTCCCCGTCGTAACTCGAGAAGACCTGGCCCAACTCGAGAAAATCCAGGAGGTTCTCCCCTCCAGGCGAGATGAGGCCCATTTCCGCTGAGGCGTCTCGAGGCTGATCACACCTCACCTCTGGAACTTCGAAAGGGTCCTTCACACCCTTGCTGCAAATCAAGAAGTTCCCCGACATACCCGTCTCCACTCGAGAGGAATCACGAGGGTCCCCCCACATCCAGAGGAGCCCCGTTTCCGCCTCGTAGCTCGAGATGACGGATCCTTTCCATGCTTCGTCGGGAAAGAGTTCCCGGCCTTCCCGTCGCATCTCAAGAGGAGGCCCTCTCAACAGGAACGGCGAGAGGAACTCCAGGGTCGTGCCACCATTCCAAGAGTCCCCCAGATGTCTCAGTCCATTCCAGAGGAACCTCTTTTCCCTTCACCGGCTCGTCTTTCACGCCGAGGATCGACTCACACCAAGGTGGCACGTGGCACAGCCCTGTGGGAAAGCCTCGTGGGAAAGCCTCGAGGGACAGCCTCGAGGGAAAGCCACAGATCCCTTGATCCACGTGACAGGAAACCTGACACTACTGCTGCAGCTCGGGAGGAAAGCGCACGTGCATGCCCCCACTCGAGACGAGGCCTGACTCCCCTGGGGAGACTCAGAAGCACCCCAAGATCCATGGCAACACTGGAGAGGAATCCTCAGGTTCCGGCCCCGACTCCACACAAGGACTGAGGCCCCGGCATGGACGGGAGAGGAATCCCGAGAGGTCCCCTAGCAACTCGCATGGGGACTGGCCTTTCCTGAGGCCACCAGAGCGGGTCCCTGAGGTCCCCGTCGTAACTCGAGAAGACGTGCCGCAACCCGAGAAAATCCAGGAGGTTCTCCCCTCCAGGCGAGATGAGGCCCATTTCCGCTGAGGCGTCTCGAGGCTGATCACACCTCACCTCTGGAACTTCGAAAGGTTCCTTCACACCCTTGGTGCAAATCAAGAAGTTCCCCGACATACCCGTCTCCACTCGAGAGGAATCACGAGGGTCCCGCCCAAATCCAGAGGAGCCCCGTTTCCGCCTCGTAGCTCGAGATGACGGATCCTTTCCATGCTTCGTCGGGAAAGAGTTCCCGGCGTTCCCGTCGCATCTCAAGAGGAGGCCCTCTCAACAGGAACGGCGAGAGGAACTCCAGGGTCGTGCCACCATTCCAAGAGTCCCCCAGATGTCTCAGTCCATTCCAGAGGAACCTCTTTTCCCTTCACCGGCTCGTCTTTCACGCCGAGGATCGACTCACACAAGGTGGCACGTGGCACAGCCCTGTGGGAAAGCCTCGTGGGAAAGCCTCGAGGGACAGCCTCGAGGGAAAGCCA
Source organism: Budorcas taxicolor (assembly GCF_023091745.1). Taxonomy (NCBI): domain Eukaryota; kingdom Metazoa; phylum Chordata; class Mammalia; order Artiodactyla; family Bovidae; genus Budorcas; species Budorcas taxicolor. The sequence goes on from NW_026291785.1 coordinate 149,936, forward strand.
CAGATCCCTTGATCCACGTGACAGGAAACCTGACACTACTGCTGCAGCTCGGGAGGAAAGCGCACGTGCATGCCCCCACTCGAGACGAGGCCTGACTCCCCTGGGGAGACTCAGAAGCACCCCAAGATCCATGGCAACACTGGAGAGGAATCCTCAGGTTCCGGCCCCGACTCCACACAAGGACTGAGGCCCCGGCATGGACGGGAGAGGAATCCCGAGAGGTCCCCTAGCAACTCGCATGGGGACTGGCCTTTCCTGAGGCCACCAGAGCGGGTCCCTGAGGTACCCGTCGTAACTCGAGAAGACCTGCCGCAACTCGAGAAAATCCAGGAGGTTCTCCCCTCCAGGCGAGATGAGGCCCATTTCCGCTGAGGCGTCTCGAGGCTGATCACACCTCACCTCTGGAACTTCGAAAGGGTCCTTCACACCCTTGCTGCAAATCAAGAAGTTCCCCGACATACCCGTCTCCACTCGAGAGGAATCACGAGGGTCCCGCCCACATCCAGAGGAGGCCGGTTTCCGCCTCGTAGCTTGAGATGAGGGATCCTTTCCCTGCTTCGTCGGGAAAGAGTTCCCAGCGTTCACGTCGCATCTCAAGAGGAGGCCCTCTCAACAGGAACGGCGAGAGGAACTCCAGGGTCGTGCCACCATTCCAAGAGTCCCCCAGATGTCTCAGTCCATTCCAGAGGAACCTCTTTTCCCTTCACCGGCTCGTCTTTCACGCCGAGGATCGACTCACACCAAGGTGGCACGTGGCACAGCCCTGTGGGAAAGCCTCGTGGGAAAGCCTCGGGGGACAGCCTCGAGGGAATGCCACAGATCCCTTGATCCACGTGACAGGAAGCGTGACACTACTGCTGCAGCTCGGGAGGAAAGCGCACGTGCATGCCCCCACTCGAGACGAGGCCTGACTCCCCTGGGGAGACTCAGAAGCACCCCAAGATCCATGGCAACACTGGAGAGGAATCCTCAGGTTCCGGCCCCGACTCCACACAAGGACTGAGGCCCCGGCATGGACGGGAGAGGAATCCCGAGAGGTCCCCTAGCAACTCGCATGGGGACTGGCCTTTCCTGAGGCCACCAGAGCGGGTCCCTGAGGTCCCCGTCGTAACTCGAGAAGACCTGCCGCAACTCGAGAAAATCCAGGAGGTTCTCCCCTCCAGGCGAGATGAGGCCCATTTCCGCTGAGGCGTCTCGAGGCTGATCACACCTCACCTCTGGAACTTCGAAAGGGTCCTTCACACCCTTGGTGCAAATCAAGAAGTTCGCCGACATACCCGTCTCCACTCGAGAGGAATCACGAGGGTCCCGCCCACATCCAGAGGAGGCCCGTTTTTGCCTCGTAGCTTGAGATGAGGGATCCTTTCCCTGCTTCGTCGGGAAAGAGTTCCCGGCGTTCCCGTCGCATCTCAAGAGGAGGCCCTCTCAACAGGAACGGCGAGAGGAACTCCAGGGTCGTGCCACCATTCCAAGAGTCCCCCAGATGTCTCAGTCCATTCCAGAGGAACCTCTTTTCCCTTCACCGGCTCGTCTTTCACGCCGAGGATCGACTCACACCAAGGTGGCACGTGGCACAGCCCTGTGGGAAAGCCTCGTGGGAAAGCCTCGGGGGACAGCCTCGAGGGAAAGCCACAGATCCCTTGATCCACGTGACAGGAAGCGTGACACTACTGCTGCAGCTCGGGAGGAAAGCGCACGTGCATTCCCCCACTCGAGACGAGGCCTGACTCCCCTGGGGAGACTCAGAAGCACCCCAAGATCCATGGCAACACTTGAGAGGAATCCTCAGTTTCCGGTCCCGACTCCACACAAGGACTGAGGCCCCGGCATGGACGGGAGAGGAATCCCGAGAGGTCCCCTAGTAACTCGCATGGGGTCTGGCCTTTCCTGAGGCCACCAGAGCGGGTCCCTGAGGTCCCCGTCGTAACTCGAGAAGACCTGCCGCAACTCGAGAAAATCCAGGAGGTTCTCCCCTCCAGGCGAGATGAGGCCCATTTCCGCTGAGGCGTCTCGAGGCTGATCACACCTCACCTCTGGAACTTCGAAAGGGTCCTTCACACCCTTGGTGCAAATCAAGAAGTTCCCCGACATACCCGTCTCCACTCGAGAGGAATCACGAGGGTCCCGCCCACATCCAGAGGAGGCCGGTTTCCGCCTCGTAGCTTGAGATGAGGGATCCTTTCCCTGCTTCGTCGGGAAAGAGTTCCCAGCGTTCACGTCGCATCTCAAGAGGAGGCCCTCTCAACAGGAACGGCGAGAGGAACTCCAGGGTCGTGCCACCATTCCAAGAGTCCCCCAGATGTCTCAGTCCATTCCAGAGGAACCTCTTTTCCCTTCACCGGCTCGTCTTTCACGCCGAGGATCGACTCACACCAAGGTGGCACGTGGCACAGCCCTGTGGGAAAGCCTCGTGGGAAAGCCTCGGGGGACAGCCTCGAGGGAATGCCACAGATCCCTTGATCCACGTGACAGGAAGCGTGACACTACTGCTGCAGCTCGGGAGGAAAGCGCACGTGCATGCCCCCACTCGAGACGAGGCCTGACTCCCCTGGGGAGACTCAGAAGCACCCCAAGATCCATGGCAACACTGGAGAGGAATCCTCAGGTTCCGGCCCCGACTCCACACAAGGACTGAGGCCCCGGCATGGACGGGAGAGGAATCCCGAGAGGTCCCCTAGCAACTCGCATGGGGACTGGCCTTTCCTGAGGCCACCAGAGCGGGTCCCTGAGGTCCCCGTCGTAACTCGAGAAGACCTGCCGCAACTCGAGAAAATCCAGGAGGTTCTCCCCTCCAGGCGAGATGAGGCCCATTTCCGCTGAGGCGTCTCGAGGCTGATCACACCTCACCTCTGGAACTTCGAAAGGGTCCTTCACACCCTTGGTGCAAATCAAGAAGTTCGCCGACATACCCGTCTCCACTCGAGAGGAATCACGAGGGTCCCGCCCACATCCAGAGGAGGCCCGTTTTTGCCTCGTAGCTTGAGATGAGGGATCCTTTCCCTGCTTCGTCGGGAAAGAGTTCCCGGCGTTCCCGTCGCATCTCAAGAGGAGGCCCTCTCAACAGGAACGGCGAGAGGAACTCCAGGGTCGTGCCACCATTCCAAGAGTCCCCCAGATGTCTCAGTCCATTCCAGAGGAACCTCTTTTCCCTTCACCGGCTCGTCTTTCACGCCGAGGATCGACTCACACCAAGGTGGCACGTGGCACAGCCCTGTGGGAAAGCCTCGTGGGAAAGCCTCGGGGGACAGCCTCGAGGGAAAGCCACAGATCCCTTGATCCACGTGACAGGAAGCGTGACACTACTGCTGCAGCTCGGGAGGAAAGCGCACGTGCATTCCCCCACTCGAGACGAGGCCTGACTCCCCTGGGGAGACTCAGAAGCACCCCAAGATCCATGGCAACACTTGAGAGGAATCCTCAGTTTCCGGTCCCGACTCCACACAAGGACTGAGGCCCCGGCATGGACGGGAGAGGAATCCCGAGAGGTCCCCTAGTAACTCGCATGGGGTCTGGCCTTTCCTGAGGCCACCAGAGCGGGTCCCTGAGGTCCCCGTCGTAACTCGAGAAGACCTGCCGCAACTCGAGAAAATCCAGGAGGTTCTCCCCTCCAGGCGAGATGAGGCCCATTTCCGCTGAGGCGTCTCGAGGCTGATCACACCTCACCTCTGGAACTTCGAAAGGGTCCTTCACACCCTTGGTGCAAATCAAGAAGTTCCCCGACATACCCGTCTCCACTCGAGAGGAATCACGAGGGTCCCGCCCACATCCAGAGGAGGCCGGTTTCCGCCTCGTAGCTTGAGATGAGGGATCCTTTCCCTGCTTCGTCGGGAAAGAGTTCCCAGCGTTCACGTCGCATCTCAAGAGGAGGCCCTCTCAACAGGAACGGCGAGAGGAACTCCAGGGTCGTGCCACCATTCCAAGAGTCCCCCAGATGTCTCAGTTCATTCCAGAGGAACCTCTTTTCCCTTCACCGGCTCGTCTTTCACGCCGAGGATCGACTCACACCAAGGTGGCACGTGGCACAGCCCTGTGGGAAAGCCTCGTGGGAAAGCCTCGGGGGACAGCCTCGAAGGAATGCCACAGATCCCTTGATCCACGTGACAGGAAGCGTGACACTACTGCTGCAGCTCGGGAGGAAAGCGCACGTGCATGCCCCCACTCGAGACGAGGCCTGACTCCCCTGGGGAGACTCAGAAGCACCCCAAGATCCATGGCAACACTGGAGAGGAATCCTCAGGTTCCGGCCCCGACTCCACACAAGGACTGAGGCCCCGGCATGGACGGGAGAGGAATCCCGAGAGGTCCCCTAGCAACTCGCATGGGGACTGGCCTTTCCTGAGGCCACCAGAGCGGGTCCCTGAGGTCCCCGTCGTAACTCGAGAAGACCTGCCGCAACTCGAGAAAATCCAGGAGGTTCTCCCCTCCAGGCGAGATGAGGCCCATTTCCGCTGAGGCGTCTCGAGGCTGATCACACCTCACCTCTGGAACTTCGAAAGGGTCCTTCACACCCTTGGTGCAAATCAAGAAGTTCGCCGACATACCCGTCTCCACTCGAGAGGAATCACGAGGGTCCCGCCCACATCCAGAGGAGGCCCGTTTTTGCCTCGTAGCTTGAGATGAGGGATCCTTTCCCTGCTTCGTCGGGAAAGAGTTCCCGGCGTTCCCGTCGCATCTCAAGAGGAGGCCCTCTCAACAGGAACGGCGAGAGGAACTCCAGGGTCGTGCCACCATTCCAAGAGTCCCCCAGATGTCTCAGTCCATTCCAGAGGAACCTCTTTTCCCTTCACCGGCTCGTCTTTCACGCCGAGGATCGACTCACACCAAGGTGGCACGTGGCACAGCCCTGTGGGAAAGCCTCGTGGGAAAGCCTCGGGGGACAGCCTCGAGGGAAAGCCACAGATCCCTTGATCCACGTGACAGGAAGCGTGACACTACTGCTGCAGCTCGGGAGGAAAGCGCACGTGCATTCCCCCACTCGAGACGAGGCCTGACTCCCCTGGGGAGACTCAGAAGCACCCCAAGATCCATGGCAACACTTGAGAGGAATCCTCAGTTTCCGGTCCCGACTCCACACAAGGACTGAGGCCCCGGCATGGACGGGAGAGGAATCCCGAGAGGTCCCCTAGTAACTCGCATGGGGTCTGGCCTTTCCTGAGGCCACCAGAGCGGGTCCCTGAGGTCCCCGTCGTAACTCGAGAAGACCTGCCGCAACTCGAGAAAATCCAGGAGGTTCTCCCCTCCAGGCGAGATGAGGCCCATTTCCGCTGAGGCGTCTCGAGGCTGATCACACCTCACCTCTGGAACTTCGAAAGAGTCCTTCACACCCTTGGTGCAAATCAAGAAGTTCGCCGACATACCCGTCTCCACTCGAGAGGAATCACGAGGGTCCCGCCCACATCCAGAGGAGGCCCGTTTTTGCCTCGTAGCTTGAGATGAGGGATCCTTTCCCTGCTTCGTCGGGAAAGAGTTCCCGGCGTTCCCGTCGCATCTCAAGAGGAGGCCCTCTCAACAGGAACGGCGAGAGGAACTCCAGGGTCGTGCCACCATTCCAAGAGTCCCCCAGATGTCTCAGTCCATTCCAGAGGAACCTCTTTTCCCTTCACCGGCTCGTCTTTCACGCCAAGGATCGACTCACACCAAGGTGGCACGTGGCACAGCCCTGTGGGAAAGCCTCGGGGGAAAGCCTCGGGGGACAGCCTCGAGGGAAAGCCACAGATCCCTTGATCCACGTGACAGGAAGCGTGACACTACTGCTGCAGCTCGGGAGGAAAGCGCACGTGCATTCCCCCACTCGAGACGAGGCCTGACTCCCCTGGGGAGACTCAGAAGCACCCCAAGATCCATGGCAACACTTGAGAGGAATCCTCAGTTTCCGGTCCCGACTCCACACAAGGACTGAGGCCCCGGCATGGACGGGAGAGGAATCCCGAGAGGTCCCCTAGTAACTCGCATGGGGTCTGGCCTTTCCTGAGGCCACCAGAGCGGGTCCCTGAGGTCCCCGTCGTAACTCGAGAAGACCTGCCGCAACTCGAGAAAATCCAGGAGGTTCTCCCCTCCAGGCGAGATGAGGCCCATTTCCGCTGAGGCGTCTCGAGGCTGATCACACCTCACCTCTGGAACTTCGAAAGGGTCCTTCACACCCTTGGTGCAAATCAAGAAGTTCCCCGACCTAGCCGTCTCCACTCGAGAGGAATCACGAGGGTCCCGCCCACATCCAGAGGAGCCCCGTTTCCGCCTCGTAGCTCGAGATGACGGATCCTTTCCATGCTTCGTCGGGAAAGAGTTCCCGGCGTTCCCGTCGCATCTCAAGAGGAGGCCCTCTCAACAGGAACGGCGAGAGGAACTCCAGGGTCGTGCCACCATTCCAAGAGTCCCCCAGATGTCTCAGTCCATTCCAGAGGAACCTCTTTTCCCTTCACCGGCTCGTCTTTCACGCCGAGGATCGACTCTCACCAAGGTGGCACGTGGCACAGCCCTGTGGGAAAGCCTCGTGGGAAAGCCTCGAGGGACAGCCTCGAGGGAAAGCCACAGATCCCTTGATCCACGTGACAGGAAGCGTGACACTACTGCTGCAGCTCGGGAGGAAAGCGCACGTGCATGCCCCCACTCGAGACGAGGGCTGACTCCCCTGGGGAGACTCAGAAGCACCCCAAGATCCATGGCAACACTGGAGAGGAATCCTCAGATTCCGGCCCCGACTCCACACAAGGACTGAGGCCCCGGCATGGACGGGAGAGGAATCCCGAGAGGTCCCCTAGCAACTCGCATGGGGATTGGCCTTTCCTGAGGCCACCAGAGCAGGTCCCTGAGGTCCCCGTCGTAACTCGAGAAGACCTGGCCCAACTCGAGAAAATCCAGGAGGTTCTCCCCTCCAGGCGAGATGAGGCCCATTTCCGCTGAGGCGTCTCGAGGCTGATCACACCTCACCTCTGGAACTTCGAAAGGGTCCTTCACACCCTTGGTGCAAATCAAGAAGTTCCCCGACATACCCGTCTCCACTCGAGAGGAATCACGAGGGTCCCCCCACATCCAGAGGAGCCCCGTTTCCGCCTCGTAGCTCGAGATGACGGATCCTTTCTATGCTTCGTCGGGAAAGAGTTCCCGGCCTTCCCGTCGCATCTCAAGAGGAGGCCCTCTCAACAGGAACGGCGAGAGGAACTCCAGGGTCGTGCCACCATTCCAAGAGTCCCCCAGATGTCTCAGTCCATTCCAGAGGAACCTCTTTTCCCTTCACCGGCTCGTCTTTCACGCCGAGGATCGACTCACACCAAGGTGGCACGTGGCACAGCCCTGTGGGAAAGCCTCGTGGGAAAGCCTCGAGGGACAGCCTCGAGGGAAAGCCACAGATCCCTTGATCCACGTGACAGGAAACGTGACACTACTGCTGCAGCTCGGGAGGAAAGCGCACGTGCATGCCCCCACTCGAGACGAGGCCTGACTCCCCTGGGGAGACTCAGAAGCACCCCAAGATCCATGGCAACACTGGAGAGGAATCCTCAGGTTCCGGCCCCGACTCCACACAAGGACTGAGGCCCCGGCATGGACGGGAGAGGAATCCCGAGAGGTCCCCTAGCAACTCGCATGGGGACTGGCCTTTCCTGAGGCCACCAGAGCGGGTCCCTGAGGTCCCCGTCGTAACTCGAGAAGACCTGCCGCAACTCGAGAAAATCCAGGAGGTTCTCCCCTCCAGGCGAGATGAGGCCCATTTCCGCTGAGGCGTCTCGAGGCTGATCACACCTCACCTCTGGAACTTCGAAAGGGTCCTTCACACCCTTGGTGCAAATCAAGAAGTTCCCCGACATACCCGTCTCCACTCGAGAGGAATCACGAGGGTCCCGCCCACATCCAGAGGAGGCCGGTTTCCGCCTCGTAGCTTGAGATGAGGGATCCTTTCCCTGCTTCGTCGGGAAAGAGTTCCCAGCGTTCACGTCGCATCTCAAGAGGAGGCCCTCTCAACAGGAACGGCGAGAGGAACTCCAGGGTCGTGCCACCATTCCAAGAGTCCCCCAGATGTCTCAGTCCATTCCAGAGGAACCTCTTTTCCCTTCACCGGCTCGTCTTTCACGCCGAGGATCGACTCACACCAAGGTGGCACGTGGCACAGCCCTGTGGGAAAGCCTCGTGGGAAAGCCTCGGGGGACAGCCTCGAGGGAATGCCACAGATCCCTTGATCCACGTGACAGGAAGCGTGACACTACTGCTGCAGCTCGGGAGGAAAGCGCACGTGCATGCCCCCACTCGAGACGAGGCCTGACTCCCCTGGGAGACTCAGAAGCACCCCAAGATCCATGGCAACACTGGAGAGGAATCCTCAGGTTCCGGCCCCGACTCCACACAAGGACTGAGGCCCCGGCATGGACGGGAGAGGAATCCCGAGAGGTCCCCTAGCAACTCGCATGGGGACTGGCCTTTCCTGAGGCCACCAGAGCGGGTCCCTGAGGTCCCCGTCGTAACTCGAGAAGACCTGCCGCAACTCGAGAAAATCCAGGAGGTTCTCCCCTCCAGGCGAGATGAGGCCCATTTCCGCTGAGGCGTCTCGAGGCTGATCACACCTCACCTCTGGAACTTCGAAAGGGTCCTTCACACCCTTGGTGCAAATCAAGAAGTTCGCCGACATACCCGTCTCCACTCGAGAGGAATCACGAGGGTCCCGCCCACATCCAGAGGAGGCCCGTTTTTGCCTCGTAGCTTGAGATGAGGGATCCTTTCCCTGCTTCGTCGGGAAAGAGTTCCCGGCATTCCCGTCGCATCTCAAGAGGAGGCCCTCTCAACAGGAACGGCGAGAGGAACTCCAGGGTCGTGCCACCATTCCAAGAGTCCCCCAGATGTCTCAGTCCATTCCAGAGGAACCTCTTTTCCCTTCACCGGCTCGTCTTTCACGCCGAGGATCGACTCACACCAAGGTGGCACGTGGCACAGCCCTGTGGGAAAGCCTCGTGGGAAAGCCTCGGGGACAGCCTCGAGGGAAAGCCACAGATCCCTTGATCCACGTGACAGGAAGCGTGACACTACTGCTGCAGCTCGGGAGGAAAGCGCACGTGCATTCCCCCACTCGAGACGAGGCCTGACTCCCCTGGGGAGACTCAGAAGCACCCCAAGATCCATGGCAACACTTGAGAGGAATCCTCAGTTTCCGGTCCCGACTCCACACAAGGACTGAGGCCCCGGCATGGACGGGAGAGGAATCCCGAGAGGTCCCCTAGTAACTCGCATGGGGTCTGGCCTTTCCTGAGGCCACCAGAGCGGGTCCCTGAGGTCCCCGTCGTAACTCGAGAAGACCTGCCGCAACTCGAGAAAATCCAGGAGGTTCTCCCCTCCAGGCGAGATGAGGCCCATTTCCGCTGAGGCGTCTCGAGGCTGATCACACCTCACCTCTGGAACTTCGAAAGGGTCCTTCACACCCTTGGTGCAAATCAAGAAGTTCCCCGACCTAGCCGTCTCACTCGAGAGGAATCACGAGGGTCCCGCCCACATTCAGAGGAGCCCCGTTTCCGCCTCGTAGCTCGAGATGACGGATCCTTTCCATGCTTCGTCGTGAAAGAGTTCCCGGCGTTCCGTCGCATCTCAAGAGGAGGCCCTCTCAACAGGAACGGCGAGAGGAACTCCAGGGTCGTGCCACCATTCCAAGAGTCCCCCAGATGTCTCAGTCCATTCCAGAGGAACCTCTTTTCCCTTCACCGGCTCGTCTTTCACGCCGAGGATCGACTCTCACCAAGTGGCACGTGGCACAGCCCTGTGGGAAAGCCTCGTGGGGAAAGCCTCGAGGGACAGCCTCGAGGGAAAGCCACAGATCCCTTGATCCACGTGACAGGAAGCGTGACACTACTGCTGCAGCTCGGGAGGAAAGCGCACGTGCATGCCCCCACTCGAGACGAGGCCTGACTCCCCTGGGGAGACTCAGAAGCACCCCAAGATCCATGGCAACACTGGAGAGGAATCCTCAGGTTCCGGCCCCGACTCCACACAAGGACTGAGGCCCCGGCATGGACGGGAGAGGAATCCCGAGAGGTCCCCTAGCAACTCGCATGGGGATTGGCCTTTCCTGAGGCCACCAGAGCAGGTCCCTGAGGTCCCCGTCGTAACTCGAGAAGACCTGGCCCAACTCGAGAAAATCCAGGAGGTTCTCCCCTCCAGGCGAGATGAGGCCCATTTCCGCTGAGCGTCTCGAGGCTGATCACACCTCACCTCTGGAACTTCGAAAGGGTCCTTCACACCCTTGGTGCAAATCAAGAAGTTCCCCGACATACCCGTCTCCACTCGAGAGGAATCACGAGGGTCCCCCCACATCCAGAGGAGCCCCGTTTCGGCCTCGTAGCTCGAGATGACGGATCCTTTCCATGCTTCGTCGGGAATGAGTTCCCGGCCTTCCCGTCGCATCTCAAGAGGAGGCCCTCTCAACAGGAACGGCGAGAGGAACTCCAGGGTCGTGCCACCATTCCAAGAGTCCCCCAGATGTCTCAGTCCATTCCAGAGGAACCTCTTTTCCTTCACCGGCTCGTTTTTCACGCCGAGGATCGACTCACACCAAGGTGGCACGTGGCACAGCCTGTGGGAAAGCCTCGTGGGAAAGCCTCGGGGGACAGCCTCGAGGAAAGCCACAGATCCCTTGATCCACGTGACAGGAAGCGTGACACTACTGCTGCAGCTCGGGAGGAAAGCGCACGTGCATTCCCCCACTCGAGACGAGGCCTGACTCCCCTGGGGCTCCCCTGGGGAGACTCAGAAGCACCCCAAGATCCATGGCAACACTTGAGAGGAATCCTCAGTTTCCGGTCCCGACTCCACACAAGGACTGAGGCCCCGGCATGGACGGGAGAGGAATCCCGAGAGGTCCCCTAGTAACTCGCATGGGGTCTGGCCTTTCCTGAGGCCACCAGAGCGGGTCCCTGAGGTCCCCGTTGTAACTCGAGAAGACCTGCCGCAACTCGAGAAAATCCAGGAGGTTCTCCCCTCCAGGCGAGATGAGGCCCATTTCCGCTGAGGCGTCTCGAGGCTGATCACACCTCACCCTCTGGAACTTCGAAAGGGTCCTTCACACCCTTGGTGCAAATCAAGAAGTTCCCCGACCTAGCCGTCTCCACTCGAGAGGAATCACGAGGGTCCCGCCCACATCCAGAGGAGCCCCGTTTCCGCCTCGTAGCTCGAGATGACGGATCCTTTCCATGCTTCGTCGGGAAAGAGTTCCCGGCGTTCCCGTCGCATCTCAAGAGGAGGCCCTCTCAACAGGAACGGCGAGAGGAACTCCAGGGTCGTGCCACCATTCCAAGAGTCCCCCAGATGTCTCAGTCCATTCCAGAGGAACCTCTTTTCCCTTCACCGGCTCGTCTTTCACGCCGAGGATCGACTCACACCAAGGTGGCACGTGGCACAGCCCTGTGGGAAAGCCTCGTGGGAAAGCCTCGAGGGGACAGCCTCGAGGGAAAGCCACAGATCCCTTGATCCACGTGACAGGAAACCTGACACTACTGCTGCAGCTCGGGAGGAAAGCGCACGTGCATGCCCCCACTCGAGACGAGGCCTGACTCCCCTGGGGAGACTCAGAAGCACCCCAAGATCCATGGCAACACTGGAGAGGAATCCTCAGGATCCAGCCCCGACTCCACACAAGGACTGAGGCCCCGGCATGGACGGGAGAGGAATCCCGAGAGGGTCCCCTAGCAACTCGCATGGGGACTGGCCTTTCCTGAGGCCCACCAGAGCGGGTCCCTGAGGTCCCCGTCGTAACTCGAGAAGACCTGCCGCAACTCGAGAAAATCCAGGAGGTTCTCCCCTCCAGGCGAGATGAGGCCCATTTCCGCTGAGGCGTCTCGAGGCTGATCACACCTCACCTCTGGAACTTCGAAAGGGTCCTTCACACCCTTGGTGCAAATCAAGAAGTTCCCCGACATACCCGTCTCACTCGAGAGGAATCACGAGGGTCCCGCCCACATCCAGAGGAGCCCCGTTTCCGCCTCGTAGCTCGAGATGACGGATCCTTTCCATGCTTCGTCGGGAAAGAGTTCCCGGCGTTCCCGTCGCATCTCAAGAGGAGGCCCTCTCAACAGGAACGGCGAGAGGAACTCCAGGGTCGTGCCACCATTCCAAGAGTCCCCCAGATGTCTCAGTCCATTCCAGAGGAACCTCTTTTCCCTTCACCGGCTCGTCTTTCACGCCGAGGATCGACTCACACCAAGGGTGGCACGTGGCACAGCCCTGTGGGAAAGCCTCGTGGGAAAGCCTCGAGGGACAGCCTCGAGGGAAAGCCACAGATCCCTTGATCCACGTGACAGGGAAACCTGACACTACTGCTGCAGCTCGGGAGGAAAGCGCACGTGCATGCCCCCACTCGAGACGAGGCCTGACTCCCCTGGGGAGACTCAGAAGCACCCCAAGATCCATGGCAACACTGGAGAGGAATCCTCAGGTTCCGGCCCCGACTCCACACAAGGACTGAGGCCCCGGCATGGACGGGAGAGGAATCCCGAGAGGTCCCCTAGCAACTCGCATGGGGACTGGCCTTTCCTGAGGCCACCAGAGCGGGTCCCTGAGGTCCCCGTCGTAACTCGAGAAGACCTGCCGCAACTCGAGAAAATCCAGGAGGTTCTCCCCTCCAGGCGAGATGAGGCCCATTTCCGCTGAGGCGTCTCGAGGCTGATCACACCTCACCTCTGGAACTTCGAAAGGGTCCTTCACACCCTTGGTGCAAATCAAGAAGTTCCCCGACCTAGCCGTCTCCACTCGAGAGGAATCACGAGGGTCCCGCCCACATCCAGAGGAGCCCCGTTTCCGCCTCGTAGCTCGAGATGAGGGATCCTTTCCCTGCTTCGTCGGGAAAGAGTTCCCGGCATTCCCGTCGCATGTGAAGTGGAGGCCCTCTCAACAGGAACGGCGAGAGGAACTCCAGGGTCGTGCCACCATTCCAAGAGTCCCCCAGATGTCTCAGTCCATTCCAGAGGAACCTCTTTTCCCTTCAACGGCTCGTCTGTCACGCCGAGGATCGACTCCCACCAAGGTGGCACGTGGCACAGCCCTGTGGGAAAGCCTCGTGGGAAAGCCTCGAGGGACAGCCTCGAGGGAAAGCCACAGATCCCTTGATCCACGTGACAGGAAGCGTGACACTACTGCTGCAGCTCGGGAGGAAAGCGCACGTGCATGCCCCCACTCGAGACGAGGCCTGACTCCCCGGGGGAGACTCAGAAGCACCCCAAGATCCATGGCAACACTCGAGAGGAATCCTCAGGTTCCGGCCCCGACTCCACACAAGGACTGAGGCCCCGGCATGGACGGGAGAGGAATCCCGAGAGGTCCCCTAGCATCTCTCATGGGGACTGGCCTTTCCTGAGGCCACCAGAGCGGGTCCCTGAGGTCCCCGTCGTAACTCGAGAAGACCTGCCGCAACTCGAGAAAATCCAGGAGGTTCTCCCCTCCAGGCGAGATGAGGCCCATTTCCGCTGAGGCGTCTCGAGGCTGATCACACCTCACCTCTGGAACTTCGAAAGGCTCCTTCACACCCTTGGTGCAAATCAAGAAGTTCCCCGACCTAGCCGTCTCCACGCGAGAGGAATCACGAGGGTCCCGCCCACATCCAGAGGAGCCCCGTTTCCGCCTCGTAGCTCGAGATGAGGGATCCTTTCCCTGCTTCGTCGCGAAAGAGTTCCCGGCGTTCCCGTCGCATCTCAAGAGGAGGCCCTCTCAACAGGAACGGCGAGAGGAACTCCAGGCTCGTGCCACCATTCCAAGAGTCCCCCAGATGTCTCAGTCCATTCCAGAGGAACCTCTTTTCCCTTCACCGGCTCGTCTTTCACGCCGAGGTTCGACTCACACCAAGGTGGCACGTGGCACAGCCCTGTGGGAAAGCCTCGTGGGAAAGCCTCGAGGGACAGCCTCGAGGGAAAGCCACAGATCCCTTGATCCACGTGAGAGTAAGTGTGACACTACTACTGCAGCTCGGGAGGAAAGCGCACGTGCATGCCCCCACTCGAGACGAGGCCTGACTCCCCTGGGGAGACTCAGAAGCACCCCAAGATCCATGGCAACACTGGAGAGGAATCCTCAGGTTCCGGCCCCGACTCCACACAAGGACTGAGGCCCCGGCATGGAAGGGAGAGGAATCCCGAGAGGTCCCCTAGCAACTCGCATGGGGACTGGCCTTTCCTGAGGCCACCAGAGCGGGTCCCTGAGGTCCCCGTCGTAACTCGAGAAGACCTGCCGCAACTCGAGAAAATCCAGGAGGTTCTCCCCTCCAGGCGAGATGAGGCCCATTTCCGCTGAGGCGTCTCGAGGCTGATCACACCTCACCTCTGGAACTTCGAAAGGCTCCTTCACAACCTTGGTGCAAATCAAGAAGTTCCCCGACCAAGCCGTCTCCACTCGAGAGGAATCACGAGGGTCCCGCCCACATCCAGAGGAGCCCCGTTTCCGCCTCGTAGCTCGAGATGAGGGATCCTTTCCCTGCTTCGTCGGGAAAGAGTTCCCGGCGTTCCCGTCGCATCTCAAGAGGAGGCCCTCTGAACAGGAACGGCGAGAGGAACTCCAGGCTCGTGCCACCATTCCAAGAGTCCCCCAGATGTCTCAGTCCATTCCAGAGGAACCTCTTTTCCCTTCACCGGCTCGTCTTTCACGCCGAGGATCGACTCACACCAAGGTGGCACGTGGCACAGCCCTGTGGGAAAGCCTCGTGGGAAAGCCTCGAGGGACAGCCTCGAGGGAAAGCCACAGATCCCTTGATCCACGTGACAGGAAGCGTGACCCTACTGCTGCAGCTCGGGAGGAAAGCGCACGTGCATGCCCCCACTCGAGACGAGGCCTGACTCCCCTGGGGAGACTCCGAAGCACCCCAAGATCCATGGCAACACTGGAGAGGAATCCTCAGGTTCCGGCCCCGACTCCACACAAGGACTGAGGCCCCGGCATGGACGGGAGAGGAATCCCGAGAGGTCCCCTAGCAACTCGCATGGGGACTGGCCTTTCCTGAGGCCACCAGAGCGGGTCCCTGTGGTCCCCGTCGTAACTCGAGAAGACCTGCCGCAACTCGAGAAAATCCAGGAGGTTCTCCCCTCCAGGCGAGATGAGGCCCATTTCCGCTGAGGTGTCTCGAGGCTGATCACACCTCACCTCTGGAACTTCGAAAGGCTCCTTCACACCCTTGGTGCAAATCAAGAAGTTCCCCGACATACCCGTCTCCACTCGAGAGGAATCACGAGGGTCCCGCCCACATCCAGAGGAGCCCGTTTCCGCCTCGTAGCTCGAGATGAGGGATCCTTTCCCTGCTTCGTCGGGAAAGAGTTCCCGGCGTTCCCGTCGCATCTCAAGAGGAGGCCCTCTCAACAGGAACGGCGAGAGGAACTCCAGGGTCGTGCCACCATTCCAAGAGTCCCCCAGATGTCTCAGTCCATTCCAGAGGAACCTCTTTTCCCTTCACCGGCTCGTCTTTCACGCCGAGGATCGACTCACACCAAGGTGGCACGTGGCACAGCCCTGTGGGAAAGCCTCGTGGGAAAGCCTCGAGGGACAGCCTCGAGGTAAAGCCACAGATCCCTTGATCCACGTGACAGGAAGCGTGACCCTACTGCTGCAGCTCGGGAGGAAAGCGCACGTGCATGCCCCCACTCGAGACGAGGCCTGACTCCCCTGGGGAGACTCAGAAGCACCCCAAGATCCATGGCAACACTGGAGCGGAATCCTCAGGTTTCGGCCCCGACTCCACACAAGGACTGAAGCCCCGGAATTGACGGGAGAGGAATCCCTAGAGGTCCCCTAGCAACTCGCATGGGGACTGGCCTTTCCTGAGGCCACCAGAGCGGGTCCCTGAGGTCCCCGTCGTAACTCGAGAAGACCTGCCGCAACTCGAGAAAATCCAGGAGGTTCTCCCCTCCAGGCGAGATGAGGCCCATTTGCGCTGAGGTGTCTCGAGGCTGATCACACCTCACCTCTGGAACTTCGAAAGGCTCCTTCACACCCTTGGTGCAAATCAAGAAGTTCCCCGACATACCCGTCTCCACTCGAGAGGAATCACGAGGGTCCCGCCCACATCCAGAGGAGCCCCGTTTCCGCCTCGTAGCTCGAGATGAGGGATCCTTTCCCTGCTTCGTCGGGAAAGAGTTCCCGGCGTTCCCGTCGCATCTCAAGAGGAGGCCCTCTGAACAGGAACGGCGAGAGGAACTCCAGGCTCGTGCCACCATTCCAAGAGTCCCCCAGATGTCTCAGTCCATTCCAGAGGAACCTCTTTTCCCTTCACCGGCTCGTCTTTCACGCCGAGGATCGACTCACACCAAGGTGGCACGTGGCACAGCCCTGTGGGAAAGCCTCGTGGGAAAGCCTCGAGGGACAGCCTCGAGGGAAAGCCACAGATCCCTTGATCCACGTGACAGGAAGCGTGACACTACTGCTGCAGCTCGGGAGGAAAGTGCACGTGCATGCCCCCACTCGATACGAGGCCTGACTCCCCTGGGGAGACTCAGAAGCACCCCAAGATCCATGGCAACACTGGAGAGGAATCCTCAGGTTCCGGCCCCGATTCCACACAAGGACTGAGGCCCCGGCATGGACGGGAGAGGAATCCGGAGAGGTCCCCTAGCAACTCGCATGGGGACTGGCCTTTCCTGAGGCCACCAGAGCGGGTCCCTGAGGTCCCCGTCGTAACTCGAGAAGACCTGCCGCAACTCGAGAATATCCAGGAGGTTCTCACCTCCAGGCGAGATGAGGCCTATTTCTGCTGAGGCGTCTCGAGACTGATCACACCTCACCTCTGGAACTTCGAAAGGGTCCTTCACACCCTTGGTGCAAATCAAGAAGTTTCCCGACATACCCGTCTCCACTCGAGAGGAATCACGAGGGTCCCGCCCACATCCAGAGGTGCCCCGTTTCCGCCTCGTAGCTCGAGATGAGGGATCCTTTCACTGCTTCGTCGGGAAAGAGTTCCCAGCGTTCCCGTCGCATCTCAAGAGGAGGCCCCCTCAACAGGAACTGCGAGAGGAACTCCAGAGTCGTGCCACCATTCCAAGAGTCCCCCAGATGTCTCAGTCCATTCCAGAGGAACCTCTTTTCCCTTCACCGGCTCGTCTTTCACGCCGAGGATCGACTCACACCAAGGTGGCACGTGACACAGCCCTGTGGGAAAGCCTCGTGGGAAAGCCTCGAGGGACAGCCTCGAGGGAAAGCCACAGATCCCTTGATCCACGTGACAGGAAGCGTGACACTGCTGCTGCAGCTCGGGAGGAAAGCGCACGTGAATGCCCCACTCGAGACGAGGCCTGACTCCCCTGGGGAGACTCAGAAGCACCCCAAGATCCATGGCAACACTCGAGAGGAATCCTCAGGTTCCGTCCCCGACTCCACACAAGGACTGAGGCCCCGGCATGGACGGGAGAGGAATCCCGAGAAGTCCCCTAGCATCTCTCATGGGGACTGGCCTTTCCTGAGGCCACCAGAGCGGGTCCCTGAGGTCCCCGTCGTAACTCGAGAAGACCTGCCGCAACTCGAGAAAATCCAGGAGGTTCTCCCCTCCAGGCGAGATGAGGCCCATTTGTGCTGAGGTGTCTCGAGGCTGATCACACCTCACCTCTGGAACTTCGAAAGGCTCCTTCACACCCTTGGTGCAAATCAAGAAGTTCCCCGACATACCCGTCTCCACTCGAGAGGAATCACGAGGGTCCCGCCCACATCCAGAGGAGCCCCGTTTCCGCCTCGTAGCTCGAGATGAGGGATCCTTTCCCTGCTTCGTCGGGAAAGAGTTCCCGGCGTTCCCGTCGCATCTCAAGAGGAGGCCCTCTGAACAGGAACGGCGAGAGGAACTCCAGGCTCGTGCCACCATTCCAAGAGTCCCCCAGATGTCTCAGTCCATTCCAGAGGAACCTCTTTTCCCTTCACCGGCTCGTCTTTCACGCCGAGGATCGACTCACACCAAGGTGGCACGTGGCACAGCCCTGTGGGAAAGCCTCGTGGGAAAGCCTCGAGGGACAGCCTCGAGGGAAAGCCACAGATCCCTTGATCCACGTGACAGGAAGCGTGACCCTACTGCTGCAGCTCGGGAGGAAAGCGCACGTGCATGCCCCCACTCGAGACGAGGCCTGACTCCCCTGGGGAGACTCAGAAGCACCCCAAGATCCATGGCAACACTGGAGAGGAATCCTCAGGTTCCGGCCCCGACTCCACACAAGGACTGAGGCCCCGGCATGGACGGGAGAGGAATCCCGAGAGGTCCCCTAGCAACTCGCATGGGGACTGGCCTTTCCTGAGGCCACCAGAGCGGGTCCCTGAGGTCCCCGTCGTAACTCGAGAAGACCTGCCGCAACTCGAGAAAATCCAGGAGGTTCTCCCCTCCAGGCGAGATGAGGCTCATTTCCGCTGAGGCGTCTCGAGGCTGATCACACCTCACCTCTGGAACTTCGAATGGCTCCTTCACAACCTTGGTACAAATCAAGAAGTTCCCCGACCTAGCCGTCTCCACTCGAGAGGAATCACGAGGGTCCCGCCCACATCCAGAGGAGCCCCGTTTCCGCCTCGTAGCTCGAGATGAGGGATCCTTTCCCTGCTTCGTCGGGAAAGAGTTCCTGGCGTTCCCGTCGCATCTCAAGAGGAGGCCCTCTCAACAGGAACGGCGAGAGGAACTCCACGGTCGTGCCACCATTCCAAGAGTCCCCCAGATGTCTCAGTCCATTCCAGAGGAACCTCTTTTCCCTTCACCGGCTCGTCTTTCGCGCAGAGGATCGACTCACACCAAGGTGGCACGTGGCACAGCCCTGTGGGAAAGCCTCGTGGGAAAGCCTCGAGGGACAGCCTCGAGGGAAAGCCACAGATCCCTTGATCCACGTGACAGAAAGCGTGACCTTACTGCTGCAGCTCGGGAGGAAAGCGCACGTGCATGCCCCCACTCGAGACGAGGCCTGACTCCCCTGGGGAGACTCAGAAGCACCCCAAGATCTATGGCAACACTGGAGCGGAATCCTCAGGTTTCGGCCCCGACTCCACACAAGGACTGAAGCCCCGGCATGGACGGGAGAGGAATCCCGAGAGGTCCCCTAGCAACTCGCATGGGGACTGGCCTTTCCTGAGGCCACCAGAGCGGGTCCCTGAGGGCCCCGTCGTAACTCGAGAAGACCTGCCGCAACTCGAGAAAATCCAGGAGGTTCTCCCCTCCAGGCGAGATGAGGCCCATTTCCGCTGAGGCGTCTCGAGGCTGATCACACCTCACCTCTGGAACTTCGAAAGGCTCCTTCACACCCTTGGTGCAAATCAAGAAGTTCCCCGACATACCCGTCTCCACTCGAGAGGAATCACGAGGGTCCCGCCCACATCCAGAGGAGCCCCGTTTCTGCCTCGTAGCTCGAGATGAGGGATCCTTTCCCTGCTTCGTCAGGAAAGAGTTCCCGGCGTTCCCGTCGCATCTCAAGAGGAGGCCCTCTGAACAGGAACGGCGAGAGGAACTCCAGGGTCGTGCCACCATTCCAAGAGTCCCCCAGATGTCTCAGTCCATTCCAGAGGAACCTCTTTTCCCTTCACCGGCTAGTCTTTCACGCCGAGGATCGACTCACACCAAGGTGGCACGTGGCACAGCCCTGTGGGAAAGCCTCGTGGGAAAGCCTCGAGGGACAGCCTCGAGGGAAAGCCACAGATCCCTTGATCCACGTGACAGTAAGCGTGACACTACTGCTGCAGCTCGGGAGGAAAGCGCACGTGCATGCCCCCACTCGAGACGAGGCCTGACTCCCCTGGGGAGACTCAGAAGCACCCCAAGATCCATGGCAACACTGGAGAGGAATCCTCAGGTTCCGGCCCCGACTCCACACAAGGACTGAGGCCCCGGCATGGACGGGAGAGGAATCCCGAGAGGTCCCCTAGCAACTCGCATGGGGACTGGCCTTTCCTGAGGCCACCAGAGCGGGTCCCTGTGGTCCCCGTCGTAACTCGAGAAGACCTGCCGCAACTCGAGAAAATCCAGGAGGTTCTCCCCTCCAGGCGAGATGAGGCCCATTTCCGCTGAGGTGTCTCGAGGCTGATCACACCTCACCTCTGGAACTTCGAAAGGCTCCTTCACACCCTTGGTGCAAATCAAGAAGTTCCCCGACATACCCGTCTCCACTCGAGAGGAATCACGAGGGTCCCGCCCACATCCAGAGGAGCCCGTTTCCGCCTCGTAGCTCGAGATGAGGGATCCTTTCCCTGCTTCGTCGGGAAAGAGTTCCAGGCGTTCCCGTCGCATCTCAAGAGGAGGCCCTCTCAACAGGAACGGCGAGAGGAACTCCAGGGTCGTGCCACCATTCCAAGAGTCCCCCAGATGTCTCAGTCCATTCCAGAGGAACCTCTTTTCCCTTCACCGGCTCGTCTTTCACGCCGAGGATCGACTCACACCAAGGTGGCACGTGGCACAGCCCTGTGGGAAAGCCTCGTGGGAAAGCCTCGAGGGACAGCCTCGAGGGAAA
The DNA here is from genome assembly GCF_023091745.1 of Budorcas taxicolor. Classification (NCBI taxonomy): domain Eukaryota; kingdom Metazoa; phylum Chordata; class Mammalia; order Artiodactyla; family Bovidae; genus Budorcas; species Budorcas taxicolor. Next base: position 170,335 of record NW_026291785.1, read on the forward strand.
GCCACAGATCCCTTGATCCACGTGACAGGAAGCGTGACCCTACTGCTGCAGCTCGGGAGGAAAGCGCACGTGCATGCCCCCACTCGAGACGAGGCCTGACTCCCCTGGGGAGACTCAGAAGCACCCCAAGATCCATGGCAACACTCGAGAGGAATCCTCAGGTTCCGGCCCCGACTCCACACAAGGACTGAGGCCCCGGCATGGACGGGAGAGGAATCCCGAGAAGTCCCCTAGCATCTCTCATGGGGACTGGCCTTTCCTGAGGCCACCAGAGCGGGTCCCTGAGGTCCCCGTCGTAACTCGAGAAGACCTGCCGCAACTCGAGAAAATCCAGGAGGTTCTCCCCTCCAGGCGAGATGAGGCCCATTTGTGCTGAGGTGTCTCGAGGCTGATCACACCTCACCTCTGGAACTTCGAAAGGCTCCTTCACACCCTTGGTGCAAATCAAGAAGTTCCCCGACATACCCGTCTCCACTCGAGAGGAATCACGAGGGTCCCGCCCACATCCAGAGGAGCCCCGTTTCCGCCTCGTAGCTCGAGATGAGGGATCCTTTCCCTGCTTCGTCGGGAAAGAGTTCCCGGCGTTCCCGTCGCATCTCAAGAGGAGGCCCTCTCAACAGGAACGGCGAGAGGAACTCCAGGCTCGTGCCACCATTCCAAGAGTCCCCCAGATGTCTCAGTCCATTCCAGAGGAACCTCTTTTCCCTTCACCGGCTCGTCTTTCACGCCGAGGATCGACTCACACCAAGGTGGCACGTGGCACAGCCCTGTGGGAAAGCCTCGTGGGAAAGCCTCGAGGGACAGCCTCGAGGGAAAGCCACAGATCCCTTGATCCACGTGACAGGAAGCGTGACACTACTGCTGCAGCTCAGGAGGAAAGTGCACGTGCATGCCCCCACTCGATACGAGGCCTGACTCCCCTGGGGAGACTCAGAAGCACCCCAAGATCCATGGCAACACTGGAGAGCAATCCTCAGGTTCCGGCCCCGACTCCACACAAGGACTGAGGCCCCGGCATGGACGGGAGAGGAATCCGGAGAGGTCCCCTAGCAACTCGCATGGGGACTGGCCTTTCCTGAGGCCACCAGAGCGGGTCCCTGAGGTCCCCGTCGTAACTCGAGAAGACCTGCCGCAACTCGAGAATATCCAGGAGGTTCTCACCTCCAGGCGAGATGAGGCCTATTTCTGCTGAGGCGTCTCGAGACTGATCACACCTCACCTCTGGAACTTCGAAAGGGTCCTTCACACCCTTGGTGCAAATCAAGAAGTTTCCCGACATACTAGTCTCCACTCGAGAGGAATCACGAGGGTCCCGCCCACATCCAGAGGTGCCCCGTTTCCGCCTCGTAGCTCGAGATGAGGGATCCTTTCACTGCTTCGTCGGGAAAGAGTTCCCAGCGTTCCCGTCGCATCTCAAGAGGAGGCCCCCTCAACAGGAACGGCGAGAAGAACTCCAGAGTCGTGCCACCATTCCAAGAGTCCCCCAGATGTCTCAGTCCATTCCAGAGGAACCTCTTTTCCCTTCACCGGCTCGTCTTTCACGCCGAGGATCGACTCACACCAAGGTGGCACGTGATACAGCCCTGTGGGAAAGCCTAGTGGGAAAGCCTCGAGGGACAGCCTCGAGGGAAAGCCACAGATCCCTTGATCCACGTGACAGGAAGCGTGACACTGCTGCTGCAGCTCGGGAGGAAAGCGCACGTGAATGCCCCCACTCGAGACGAGGCCTGACTTCCCTGGGGAGACTCAGAAGCACCCCAAGATCCATGGCAACACTGGAGAGGAATCCTCAGGTTCCGGCCCCGACTCCACACAAGGACTGAGGCCCCGGCATGGACGGGAGAGGAATCCCGAGAAGTCCCCTAGCATCTCTCATGGGGACTGGCCTTTCCTGAGGCCACCAGAGCGGGTCCCTGAGGTCCCCGTCGTAACTCGAGAAGACCTGCCGCAACTCGAGAATATCCAGGAGGTTCTCCCCTCCAGGCGAGATGAGGCCCATTTCCGCTGAGGCGTCTCGAGGCTGATCACACCTCACCTCTGGAACTTCGAAAGGCTCCTTCACACCCTTGGTGCAAATCAAGAAGTTCCCCGACATACCCGTCTCCACTCGAGAGGAATCACGAGGGTCCCGCCCACATCCAGAGGAGCCCGTTTCCGCCTCGTAGCTCGAGATGAGGGATCCTTTCCCTGCTTCGTCGGGAAAGAGTTCCCGGCGTTCCCGTCGCATCTCAAGAGGAGGCCCTCTCAACAGGAACGGCGAGAGGAACTCCAGGGTCGTGCCACCATTCCAAGAGTCCCCCAGATGTCTCAGTCCATTCCAGAGGAACCTCTTTTCCCTTCACCGGCTCGTCTTTCACGCCGAGGATCGACTCACACCAAGGTGGCACGTGGCACAGCCCTGTGGGAAAGCCTCGTGGGAAAGCCTCGAGGGACAGCCTCGAGGGAAAGCCACAGATCCCTTGATCCACGTGACAGGAAGCGTGACCCTACTGCTGCAGCTCGGGAGGAAAGCGCACGTGCATGCCCCCACTCGAGACGAGGCCTGACTCCCCTGGGGAGACTCAGAAGCACCCCAAGATCCATGGCAACACTGGAGCGGAATCCTCAGGTTTCGGCCCCGACTCCACACAAGGACTGAAGCCCCGGAATGGACGGGAGAGGAATCCCGAGAGGTCCCCTAGCAACTCGCATGGGGACTGGCCTTTCCTGAGGCCACCAGAGCGGGTCCCTGAGGTCCCCGTCGTAACTCGAGAAGACCTGCCGCAACTCGAGAAAATCCAGGAGGTTCTCCCCTCCAGGCGAGATGAGGCCCATTTCCGCTGAGACGTCTCGAGGCTGATCACACCTCACCTCTGGAACTTCGAAAGGCTCCTTCACACCCTTGGTGCAAATCAAGAAGTTCCCCGACATACCCGTCTCCACTCGAGAGGAATCACGAGGGTCCCGCCCACATCCAGAGGAGCCCCGTTTCCGCCTCGTAGCTCGAGATGAGGGATCCTTTCCCTGCTTCGTCGGGAAAGAGTTCCCGGCGTTCCCGTCGCATCTCAAGAGGAGGCCCTCTCAACAGGAACGGCGAGAGGAACTCCAGGGTCGTGCCACCATTCCAAGAGTCCCCCAGATGTCTCAGTCCATTCCAGAGGAACCTCTTTTCCCTTCACCGGCTCGTCTTTCACGCCGAGGATCGACTCACACCAAGGTGGCACGTGGCACAGCCCTATGGGAAAGCCTCGTGGGAAAGCCTCGAGGGACAGCCTCGAGGGAAAGCCACAGATCCCTTGATCCACGTGACAGGAAGCGTGACCCTACTGCTGCAGCTCGGGAGGAAAGCGCACGTGCATGCCCCCACTCGAGACGAGGCCTGACTCCCCTGGGGAGACTCAGAAGCACCCCAAGATCCATCGCAACACTGGAGAGGAATCCTCAGGTTCCGGCCCCGACTCCACACAAGGACTGAGGCCCCGGCATGGATGGGAGAGGAATCCCGAGAGGTCCCCTAGCATCTTTCATGGGGACTGGCCTTTCCTGAGGCCAACAGAGCGGGTCCCTGAGGTCCCCGTCGTAACTCGAGAAGACCTGCCGCAACTCGAGAAAATCCAGGAGGTTCTCCCCTCCAGGCGAGATGAGGCCCATTTCCGCTGAGGCGTCTCGAGGCTGATCACACCTCACCTCTGGAACTTCGAAAGGCTCCTTCACACCCTTGGTGCAAATCAAGAAGTTCCCCGACCTAGCCGTCTCCACTCGAGAGGAATCACGAGGGTCCCGCCCACATCCAGAGGAGCCCCGTTTCCGCCTCGTAGCTCGAGATGAGGGATCCTTTCCCTGCTTCGTCGGGAAAGAGTTCCCGGCATTCCCGTCGCATCTCAAGAGGAGGCCCTCTGAACAGGAACGGCGAGAGGAACACCAGGCTCGTGCCACCATTCCAAGAGTCCCCCAGATGTCTCAGTCCATTCCAGAGGAACCTCTTTTCCCTTCACCGGCTCTTCTTTCACGCCGAGGATCGACTCACACCAAGGTGGCACGTGGCACACCCCTGTGGGAAAGCCTCGTGGGAAAGCCTCGAGGGACAGCCTCGAGGGAAAGCCACAGATCCCTTGATCCACGTGACAGGAAGCGTGACACTGCTGCTGCAGCTCGGGAGGAAAGCGCACGTGAATGCCCCCACTCGAGACGAGGCCTGACTCCCCTGGGGAGACTCAGAAGCACCCCAAGATCCATGGCAACACTGGAGAGGAATCCTCAGGTTCCGGCCCCGACACCACACAAGGACTGAGGCCCCGGCATGGACGGGAGAGGAATCCCGAGAGGTCCCCTAGCATCTCTCATGGGGACTGGCCTTTCCTGAGGGCACCAGAGCGGGTCCCTGAGGTCCCCGTTGTAACTCGATAAGACCTGCCGCAACTCGAGAAAATCCAGGAGGTTCTCCCCTCCAGGCGAGATGAGGCCCATTTCCGCTGAGGCGTCTCGAGGCTGATCACACCTCACCTCTGGAACTTCGAAAGGCTCCTTCACACCCTTGGTGCAAATCAAGAAGTTCCCCGACCTAGCCGTCTCCACTCGAGAGGAATCACGAGGGTCCCGCCCACATCCAGAGGAGCCCCGATTCCGCCTCGTAGCTCGAGATGAGGGATCCTTTCCCTGCTTCGTCGGGAAAGAGTTCCCGGCGTTCCCGTCGCATCTCAAGAGGAGGCCCTCTGAACAGGAACGGCGAGAGGAACTCCAGGCTAGTGCCACCATTCCAAGAGTCCCCCAGATGTCTCAGTCCATTCCAGAGGAACCTCTTTTCCCTTCACCGGCTCGTCTTTCACGCCGAGGATCGACTCACACCAAGGTGGCACGTGGCACAGCCCTGTGGGAAAGCCTCGTGGGAAAGCCTCGAGGGACAGCCTCGAGGGAAAGCCACAGATCCCTTGATCCACGTGACAGGAAGCGTGACACTACTGCTGCAGCTCGGGAGGAAAGCGCACGTGCATGCCCCCACTCGAGACGAGGCCTGACTCCCCTGGGGAGACTCAGAAGCACCCCAAGATCCATGGCAACACTGGAGAGGAATCCTCAGGTTCCGGCCCCGACTCCACACAAGGACTGAGGCCCCGGCATGGACGGGAGAGGAATCCGGAGAGGTCCCCTAGCAACTCGCATGGGGACTGCCCTTTCCTGAGGCCACCAGAGCGGGTCCCTGAGGTCCCCGTCGTAACTCGAGAAGACCTGCCGCAACTCGAGAATATCCAGGAGGTTCTCACCTCCAGGCGAGATGAGGCCTATTTCTGCTGAGGCGTCTCGAGACTGATCACACCTCACCTCTGGAACTTCGAAAGGGTCCTTCACACCCTTGGTGCAAATCAAGAAGTTTCCCGACATACCCGTCTCCACTCGAGAGGAATCACGAGGGTCCCGCCCACATCCAGAGGTGCCCCGTTTCCGCCTCGTAGCTCGAGATGAGGGATCCTTTCACTGCTTCGTCGGGAAAGAGTTCCCGGCGTTCCCGTCGCATCTCAAGAGGAGGCCCCCTCAACAGGAACGGCGAGAGGAACTCCAGAGTCGTGCCACCATTCCAAGAGTCCCCCAGATGTCTCAGTCCATTCCAGAGGAACCTCTTTTCCCTTCACCGGCTCGTCTTTCACGCCGAGGATCGACTCACACCAAGTTGGCACGTGGCACAGCCCTGTGGGAAAGCCTCGTGGGAAAGCCTCGAGGGACAGCCTCGAGGGAAAGCCACAGATCCCTTGATCCACGTGACAGGAAGCGTGACACTGCTGCTGCAGCTCGGGAGGAAAGCGCACGTGAATGCCCCCACTCGAGACGAGGCCTGACTCCCCTGGGGAGACTAAGAAGCACCCCAAGATCCATGGCAACACTGGAGAGGAATCCTCAGGTTCCGGCCCCGACTCCACACAAGGACTGAGGCCCCGGCATGGACGGGAGAGGAATCCCGAGAGGTCCCCTAGCATCTCTCATGGGGACTGGCCTTTCCTGAGGCCACCAGAGCGGGTCCCTGAGGTCCCCGTCGTAACTCGAGAAGACCTGCCGCAACTCGAGAAAATCCAGGAGGTTCTCCCCTCCAGGCGAGATGAGGCCCATTTCCGCTGAGGCGTCTCGAGGCTGATCACACCTCACCTCTGGAACTTCGAAAGGCTCCTTCACACCCTTGGTGCAAATCAAGAAGTTCCCCGACATACCCGTCTCCACTCGAGAGGAATCACGAGGGTCCCGCCCACATCCAGAGGAGCCCGTTTCCGCCTCGTAGCTCGAGATGAGGGATCCTTTCCCTGCTTCGTCGGGAAAGAGTTCCCGGCGTTCCCGTCGCATCTCAAGAGGAGGCCCTCTCAACAGGAACGGCGAGAGGAACTCCAGGGTCGTGCCACCATTCCAAGAGTCCCCCAGATGTCTCAGTCCATTCCAGAGGAACCTCTTTTCCCTTCACCGGCTCGTCTTTCACGCCGAGGATCGACTCACACCAAGGTGGCACGTGGCACAGCCCTGTGGGAAAGCCTCGTGGGAAAGCCTCGAGGGACAGCCTCGAGGAAAGCCACAGATCCCTTGATCCACGTGACAGGAAGCGTGACCCTACTGCTGCAGCTCGGGAGGAAAGCGCACGTGCATGCCCCCACGCGAGACGAGGCCTGACTCCCCTGGGGAGACTCAGAAGCACCCCAAGATCCATGGCAACACTGGAGCGGAATCCTCAGGTTTCGGCCCCGACTCCACACAAGGACTGAAGCCCCGGAATGGACGGGAGAGGAATCCCTAGATGTCCCCTAGCAACTCGCATGGGGACTGGCCTTTCCTGAGGCCACCAGAGCGGGTCCCTGAGGTCCCCGTGGTAACTCGAGAAGACCTGCCGCAACTCGAGAAAATCCAGGAGGTTCTCCCCTCCAGGCGAGATGAGGCCCATTTCCGCTGAGGCGTCTCGAGGCTGATCACACCTCACCTCTGGAACTTCGAAAGGCTCCTTCACACCCTTGGTGCAAATCAAGAAGTTCCCCGACATACCCGTCTCCACTCGAGAGGAATCACGAGGGTCCCGCCCACATCCAGAGGAGCCCCGTTTCCGCCTCGTAGCTCGAGATGAGGGATCCTTTCCCTGCTTCGTCGGGAAAGAGTTCCCGGCGTTCCCGTCGCATCTCAAGAGGAGGCCCTCTCAACAGGAACGGCGAGAGGAACTCCAGGGTCGTGCCACCATTCCAAGAGTCCCCCAGATGTCTCAGTCCATTCCAGAGGAACCTCTTTTCCCTTCACCGGCTCGTCTTTCACGCCGAGGATCGACTCACACCAAGGTGGCACGTGGCACAGCCCTGTGGGAAAGCCTCGTGGGAAAGCCTCGAGGGACAGCCTCGAGGGAAAGCCACAGATCCCTTGATCCACGTGACAGGAAGCGTGACCCTACTGCTGCAGCTCGGGAGGAAAGCGCACGTGCATGCCCCCACTCGAGACGAGGCCTGACTTACCTGGGGAGACTCAGAAGCACCCCAAGATCCATGGCAACACTGGAGAGGAATCCTCAGGTTCCGGCCCCGACTCCACACAAGGACTGAGGCCCCGGCATGGATGGGAGAGGAATCCCGAGAGGTCCCCTAGCATCTTTCATGGGGACTGGCCTTTCCTGAGGCCACCAGAGCGGGTCCCTGAGGTCCCCGTCGTAACTCGAGAAGACCTGCCGCAACTCGAGAAAATCCAGGAGGTTCTCCCCTCCAGGCGAGATGAGGCCCATTTCCGCTGAGGCGTCTCGAGGCTGATCACACCTCACCTCTGGAACTTCGAAAGGCTCCTTCACACCCTTGGTGCAAATCAAGAAGTTCCCCGACCTAGCCGTCTCCACTCGAGAGGAATCACGAGGGTCCCGCCCACATCCAGAGGAGCCCCGTTTCCGCCTCGTAGCTCGAGATGAGGGATCCTTTCCCTGCTTCTTCGGGAAAGAGTTCCCGGCATTCCCGTCGCATCTCAAGAGGAGGCCCTCTGAACAGGAACGGCGAGAGGAACTCCAGGCTCGTGCCACCATTCCAAGAGTCCCCCAGATGTCTCAGTCCATTCCAGAGGAACCTCTTTTCCCTTCACCGGCTCTTCTTTCACGCCGAGGATCGACTCACACCAAGGTGGCACGTGGCACAGCCCTCTGGGAAAGCCTCGTGGGAAAGCCTCGAGGGACAGCCTCGAGGGAAAGCCACAGATCCCTTGATCCACGTGACAGGAAGCGTGACACTGCTGCTGCAGCTCGGGAGGAAAGCGCACGTGAATGCCCCCACTCGAGACGAGGCCTGACTCCCCTGGGGAGACTCAGAAGCACCCCAAGATCCATGGCAACACTCGAGAGGAATCCTCAGGTTCCGGCCCCGACTCCACACAAGGACTGAGGCCCCGGCATGGACGGGAGAGGAATCCCGAGAGGTCCCCTAGCATCTCTCATGGGGACTGGCCTTTCCTGAGGCCACCAGAGCGGGTCCCTGAGGTCCCCGTTGTAACTCGAGAAGACCTGCCGCAACTCGAGAAAATCCAGGAGGTTCTCCCCTCCAGGCGAGATGAGGCCCATTTCCGCTGAGGCGTCTCGAGGCTGATCACACATCACCTCTGGAACTTCGAAAGGCTCCTTCACACCCTTGGTGCAAATCAAGAAGTTCCCCGACATACCCGTCTCCACTCGAGAGGAATCACGAGGGTCCCGCCCACATCCAGAGGAGCCCGTTTCCGCCTCGTAGCTCGAGATGAGGGATCCTTTCCCTGCTTCGTCGGGAAAGAGTTCCCGGCGTTCCCGTCGCATCTCAAGAGGAGGCCCTCTCAACAGGAACGGCGAGAGGAACTCCAGGGTCGTGCCACCATTCCAAGAGTCCCCCAGATGTCTCAGTCCATTCCAGAGGAACCTCTTTTCCCTTCACCGGCTCGTCTTTCACGCCGAGGATCGACTCACACCAAGGTGGCACGTGGCACAGCCCTGTGGGAAAGCCTCGTGGGAAAGCCTCGAGGGACAGCCTTGAGGGAAAGCCACAGATCCCTTGATCCACGTGACAGGAAGCGTGACCCTACTGCTGCAGCTCGGGAGGAAAGCGCACGTGCATGCCCCCACTCGAGACGAGGCCTGACTCCCCTGGGGAGACTCAGAAGCACCCCAAGATCCATGGCAACACTGGAGCGGAATCCTCAGGTTTCGGCCCCGACTCCACACAAGGACTGAGGCTCCGGAATGGACGGGAGAGGAATCCCTAGAGGTCCCCTAGCAACTCGCATGGGGACTGGCCTTTCCTGAGGCCACCAGAGCGGGTCCCTGAGGTCCCCGTCGTAACTCGAGAAGACCTGCCGCAACTCGAGAAAATCCAGGAGGTTCTCCCCTCCAGGCGAGATGAGGCCCATTTCCGCTGAGGCGTCTCGAGGCTGATCACACCTCACCTCTGGAACTTCGAAAGGCTCCTTCACACCCTTGGTGCAAATCAAGAAGTTCCCCGACATACCCGTCTCCACTCGAGAGGAATCACGAGGGTCCCGCCCACATCCAGAGGAGCCCGTTTCCGCCTCGTAGCTCGAGATGAGGGATCCTTTCCCTGCTTCGTCGGGAAAGAGTTCCCGGCGTTCCCGTCGCATCTCAAGAGGAGGCCCTCTCAACAGGAACGGCGAGAGGAACTCCAGGGTCGTGCCACCATTCCAAGAGTCCCCCAGATGTCTCAGTCCATTCCAGAGGAACCTCTTTTCCCTTCACCGGCTCGTCTTTCACGCCGAGGATCGACTCACACCAAGGTGGCACGTGGCACAGCCCTGTGGGAAAGCCTCGTGGGAAAGCCTCGAGGGACAGCCTCGAGGGAAAGCCACAGATCCCTTGATCCACGTGACAGGAAGCGTGACCCTACTGCTGCAGCTCGGGAGGAAAGCGCACGTGCATGCCCCCACGCGAGACGAGGCCTGACTCCCCTGGGGAGACTCAGAAGCACCCCAAGATCCATGGCAACACTCGAGAGGAATCCTCAGGTTCCGGCCCCGACTCCACACAAGGACTGAGGCCCCGGCATGGACGGGAGAGGAATCCCGAGAGGTCCCCTAGCATCTCTCATGGGGACTGGCCTTTCCTGAGGCCACCAGAGCGGGTCCCTGAGGTCCCCGTTGTAACTCGAGAAGACCTGCCGCAACTCGAGAAAATCCAGGAGGTTCTCCCCTCCAGGCGAGATGAGGCCCATTTCCGCTGAGGCGTCTCGAGGCTGATCACACCTCACCTCTGGAACTTCGAAAGGCTCCTTCACACCCTTGGTGCAAATCAAGAAGTTCCCCGACCTAGCCGTCTCCACTCGAGAGGAATCACGAGGGTCCCGCCCACATCCAGAGGAGCCCCGTTTCCGCCTCGTAGCTCGAGATGAGGGATCCTTTCCCTGCTTCGTCGGGAAAGAGTTCCCGGCATTCCCGTCGCATCTCAAGAGGAGGCCCTCTGAACAGGAACGGCGAGAGGAACTCCAGGCTCGTGCCACCATTCCAAGAGTCCCCCAGATGTCTCAGTCCATTCCAGAGGAACCTCTTTTCCCTTCACCAGCTCTTCTTTCACGCCGAGGATCGACTCACACCAAGCTGGCACGTGGCACAGCCCTGTGGGAAAGCCTCGTGGGAAAGCCTCGAGGGACAGCCTCGAGGGAAAGCCACAGATCCCTTGATCCACGTGACAGGAAGCGTGACACTGCTGCTGCAGCTCGGGAGGAAAGCGCACGTGAATGCCCCCACTCGAGACGAGGCCTGACTCCCCTGGGGAGACTCAGAAGCACCCCAAGATCCATGGCAACACTCGAGAGGAATCCTCAGGTTCCGGCCCCGACTCCACACAAGGACTGAGGCCCCGGCATGGACGGGAGAGGAATCCCGAGAGGTCCCCTAGCATCTCTCATGGGGACTGGCCTTTCCTGAGGCCACCAGAGCGGGTCCCTGAGGTCCCCGTTGTAACTCGAGAAGACCTGCCGCAACTCGAGAAATTCCAGGAGGTTCTCCCCTCCAGGCGAGATGAGGCCCATTTCCGCTGAGGCGTCTCGAGGCTGATCACACCTCACCTCTGGAACTTCGAAAGGCTCCTTCACACCCTTGGTGCAAATCAAGAAGTTCCCCGACATACCCGTCTCCACTCGAGAGGAATCACGAGGGTCCCGCCCACATCCAGAGGAGCCCGTTTCCGCCTCGTAGCTCGAGATGAGGGATCCTTTCCCTGCTTCGTCGGGAAAGAGTTCCCGGCGTTCCCGTCGCATCTCAAGAGGAGGCCCTCTCAACAGGAACGGCGAGAGGAACTCCAGGGTCGTGCCACCATTCCAAGAGTCCCCCAGATGTCTCAGTCCATTCCAGAGGAACCTCTTTTCCCTTCACCGGCTCGTCTTTCACGCCGAGGATCGACTCACACCAAGGTGGCACGTGGCACAGCCCTGTGGGAAAGCCTCGTGGGAAAGCCTCGAGGGACAGCCTCGAGGGAAAGCCACAGATCCCTTGATCCACGTGACAGGAAGCGTGACCCTACTGCTGCAGCTCGGGAGGAAAGCGCACGTGCATGCCCCCACTCGAGACGAGGCCTGACTCCCCTGGGGAGACTCAGAAGCACACCAAGATCCATGGCAACACTGGAGCGGAATCCTCAGGTTTCGGCCCCGACTCCACACAAGGACTGAAGCCCCGGAATGGACGGGAGAGGAATCCCTAGAGGTCCCCTAGCAACTCGCATGGGGACTGGCCTTTCCTGAGGCCACCAGAGCGGGTCCCTGAGGTCCCCGTCGTAACTCGAGAAGACCTGCCGCAACTCGAGAAAATCCAGGAGGTTCTCCCCTCCAGGCGAGATGAGGCCCATTTCCGCTGAGGCGTCTCGAGGCTGATCACACCTCACCTCTGGAACTTCGAAAGGCTCCTTCACACCCTTGGTGCAAATCAAGAAGTTCCCCGACATACCCGTCTCCACTCGAGAGGAATCACGAGGGTCCCGCCCACATCCAGAGGAGCCCCGTTTCCGCCTCGTAGCTCGAGATGAGGGATCCTTTCCCTGCTTCGTCGGGAAAGAGTTCCCGGCGTTCCCGTCGCATCTCAAGAGGAGTCCCTCTCAACAGGAACGGCGAGAGGAACTCCAGGCTCGTGCCACCATTCCAAGAGTCCACCAGATGTCTCAGTCCATTCCAGAGGAACCTCTTTTCCCTTCACCGGCTCGTCTTTCACGCCGAGGATCGACTCACACCAAGGTGGCACGTGGCACAGCCCTGTGGGAAAGCCTCGTGGGAAAGCCTCGAGGGACAGCCTCGAGGGAAAGCCACAGATCCCTTGATCCACGTGACAGGAAGCGTGACCCTACTGCTGCAGCTCGGGAGGAAAGCGCACGTGCATGCCCCCACTCGAGACGAGGCCTGACTTACCTGGGGAGACTCAGAAGCACCCCAAGATCCATGGCAACACTGGAGAGGAATCCTCAGGTTCCGGCCCCGACTCCACACAAGGACTGAGGCCCCGGCATGGACGGGAGAGGAATCCCGAGAGGTCCCCTAGCATCTTTCATGGGGACTGGCCTTTCCTGAGGCCACCAGAGCGGGTCCCTGAGGTCCCCGTCGTAACTCGAGAAGACCTGCCGCAACTCGAGAAAATCCAGGAGGTTCTCCCCTCCAGGCGAGATGAGGCCCATTTCCGCTGAGGCGTCTCGAGGCTGATCACACCTCACCTCTGGAACTTCGAAAGGCTCCTTCACACCCTTGGTGCAAATCAAGAAGTTCCCCGACCTAGCCGTCTCCACTCGAGAGGAATCACGAGGGTCACGCCCACATCCAGAGGAGCCCCGTTTCCGCCTCGTAGCTCGAGATGAGGGATCCTTTCCCTGCTTCGTCGGGAAAGAGTTCCCGGCATTCCCGTCGCATCTCAAGAGGAGGCCCTCTGAACAGGAACGGCGAGAGGAACTCCAGGCTCGTGCCACCATTCCAAGAGTAACCCAGATGTCTCAGTCCATTCCAGAGGAACCTCTTTTCCCTTCACCGGCTCTTCTTTCACGCCGAGGATCGACTCACACCAAGCTGGCACGTGGCACAGCCCTCTGGGAAAGCCTCGTGGGAAAGCCTCGAGGGACAGCCTCGAGGGAAAGCCACAGATACCTTGATCCACGTGACAGGAAGCGTGACACTGCTGCTGCAGCTCGGGAGGAAAGAGCACGTGAATGCCCCCACTCGAGACGAGGCCTGACTCCCCTGGGGAGACTCAGAAGCACCCCAAGATCCATGGCAACACTCGAGAGGAATCCTCAGGTTCCGGCCCCGACTCCACACAAGGACTGAGGCCCCGGCATGGACGGGAGAGGAATCCCGAGAGGTCCCCTAGCATCTCTCATGGGGACTGGCCTTTCCTGAGGCCACCAGAGCGGGTCCCTGAGGTCCCCGTTGTAACTCGAGAAGACCTGCCGCAACTCGAGAAAATCCAGGAGGTTCTCCCCTCCAGGCGAGATGAGGCCCATTTCCGCTGAGGCGTCTCGAGGCTGATCACACCTCACCTCTGGAACTTCGAAAGGCTCCTTCACACCCTTGGTGCAAATCAAGAAGTTCCTCGACTTAGCCGTCTCCACTCGAGAGGAATCACGAGGGTCCCGCCCACATCCAGAGGAGCCCCGTTTCCGCCTCGTAGCTCGAGATGAGGGATCCTTTCCCTGCTTCGTCGGGAAAGAGTTCCCGGCATTCCCGTCGCATCTCAAGAGGAGGCCCTCTGAACAGGAACGGCGAGAGGAACTCCAGGCTCGTGCCACCATTCCAAGAGTCCCCCAGATGTCTCAGTCCATTCCATAGGAACCTCTTTTCCCTTCACCGGCTCTTCTTTCACGCCGAGGATCGACTCACACCAAGCTGGCACGTGGCACAGCCCTGTGGGAAAGCCTCGTGGGAAAGCCTCGAGGGACAGCCTCGAGGGAAAGCCACAGATCCCTTGATCCACGTGACAGGAAGCGTGACACTGCTGCTGCAGCTCGGGAGGAAAGCGCACGTGAATGCCCCCACTCGAGACGAGGCCTGACTCCCCTGGGGAGACTCAGAAGCACCCCAAGATCCATGGCAACACTCGAGAGGAATCCTCAGGTTCCGGCCCCGACTCCACACAAGGACTGAGGCCCCGGCATGGACGGGAGAGGAATCCCGAGAGGTCCCCTAGCATCTCTCATGGGGACTGGCCTTTCCTGAGGCCACCAGAGCGGGTCCCTGAGGTCCCCGTTGTAACTCGAGAAGACCTGCCGCAACTCGAGAAAATCCAGGAGGTTCTCCCCTCCAGGCGAGATGAGGCCCATTTCCGCTGAGGCGTCTCGAGGCTGATCACACCTCACCTCTGGAACTTCGAAAGGCTCCTTCACACCCTTGGTGCAAATCAAGAAGTTCCCCGACCTAGCCGTCTCCACTCGAGAGGAATCACGAGGGTCCCGCCCACATCCAGAGGAGCCCCGTTTCCGCCTCGTAGCTCGAGATGAGGGATCCTTTCCCTGCTTCGTCGGGAAAGAGTTCCCGGCGCTCCCGTCGCATCTCAAGAGGAGGCCCTCTGAACAGGAACGGCGAGAGGAACTCCAGGCTAGTGCCACCATTCCAAGAGTCCCCCAGATGTCTCAGTCCATTCCAGAGGAACCTCTTTTCCCTTCACCGGCTCGTCTTTCACGCCGAGGATCGACTCACACCAAGGTGGCACGTGGCACAGCCCTGTGGGAAAGCCTCGTGGGAAAGCCTCGAGGGACAGCCTCGAGGGAAAGCCACAGATCCCTTGATCCACGTGACAGGAAGCGTGACACTACTGCTGCAGCTCGGGAGGAAAGCGCACGTGCATGCCCCCACTCGAGACGAGGCCTGACTCCCCTGGGGAGACTCAGAAGCACCCCAAGATCCATGGCAACACTGGAGAGGAATCCTCAGGTTCCGGCCCCGACTCCACACAAGGACTGAGGCCCCGGCATGGACGGGAGAGGAATCCCGAGAGGTCCCCTAGCAACTCGCATGGGGACTGGCCTTTCCTGAGGCCACCAGAGGGGGTCCCTGAGGTCCCCGTCGTAACTCGAGAAGACCTGCCGCAACTGCAGAATATCCAGGAGGTTCTCCCCTCCAGGCGAGATGAGGCCTATTTCCGCTGAGGCGTCTCGAGACTGATCACACCTCACCTCTGGAACTTCGAAAGGGTCCTTCACACCCTTGGTGCAAATCAAGAAGTTTACCGACATACCCGTCTCCACTCGAGAGGAATCACGAGGGTCCCGCCCACATCCAGAGGAGCCCCGTTTCCGCCTCGTAGCTCGAGATGAGGGATCCTTTCCCTGCTTCGTCGGGAAAGAGTTCCCGGCGTTCCCGTCGCATCTCAAGAGGAGGCCCCCTCAACAGGAACGGCGAGAGGAACTCCAGAGTCGTGCCACCATTCCAAGAGTCCCCCAGATGTCTCAGTCCATTCCAGAGGAACCTCTTTTCCCTTCACCGGCTCGTCTTTCACGCCGAGGATCGACTCACACCAAGGTGGCACGTGACACAGCCCTGTGGGAAAGCCTCGTGGGAAAGCCTCGAGGGACAGCCTCGAGGGAAAGCCACAGATCCCTTGATCCACGTGACAGGAAGCGTGACACTGCTGCTGCAGCTCGGGAGGAAAGCGCACGTGCATGCCCCCACTCGAGACGAGGCCTGACTCCCCTGGGGAGACTCAGAAGCACCCCAAGATCCATGGCAACACTCGAGAGGAATCCTCAGGTTCCGGGCCCGACTCCACACAAGGACTGAGGCCCCGGAATGGACGGGAGAGGAATCCCGAGAGGTCCCCTAGCATCTCTCATGGGGACTGGCCTTTCCTGAGGCCACCAGAGCGGGTCCCTGAGGTCCCAGTCGTAACTCGAGAAGACCTGCCGCAACTCGAGAATATCCAGGAGGTTCGCCCCTCCAGGCGAGATGAGGCCCATTTCCGCTGAGGCGTCTCGAGGCTGATCACACCTCACCTCTGGAACTTCGAAAGGCTCCTTCACACCCTTGGTGCAAATCAAGAAGTTCCCCGACCTAGCCGTCTCCACTCGAGAGGAATCACGAGGGTCCCGCCCACATCCAGAGGAGCCCGTTTCCGCCTCGTAGCTCGAGATGAGGGATCCTTTCCCTGCTTCGTCGGGAAAGAGTTCCCGGCGTTCCCGTCGCATCTCAAGAGGAGGCCCTCTCAACAGGAACGGCGAGAGGAACTCCAGGCTCGTGCCACCATTCCAAGAGTCCCCCAGATGTCTCAGTCCATTCCAGAGGAACCTCTTTTCCCTTCACCGGCTCGTCTTTCACGCCGAGGATCGACTCACACCAAGGTGGCACGTGGCACAGCCCTGTGGGAAAGCCTCGTGGGAAAGCCTCGAGGGACAGCCTCGAGGGAAAGCCACAGATCCCTTGATCCACGTGACAGGAAGCGTGACCCTACTGCTGCAGCTCGGGAGGAAAGCGCACGTGCATGCCCCCACTCGAGACGAGGCCTGACTTACCTGGGGAGACTCAGAAGCACCCCAAGATCCATGGCAACACTGGAGAGGAATCCTCAGGTTCCGGCCCCGACTCCACACAAGGACTGAGGCCCCGGCATGGATGGGAGAGGAATCCCGAGAGGTCCCCTAGCATCTTTCATGGGGACTGGCCTTTCCTGAGGCCACCAGAGCGGGTCCCTGAGGTCCCCGTCGTAACTCGAGAAGACCTGCCGCAACTCGAGAAAATCCAGGAGCTTCTCCCCTCCAGGCGAGATGAGGCCCATTTCCGCTGAGGCGTCTCGAGGCTGATCACACCTCACCTCTGGAACTTCGAAAGGCTCCTTCACACCCTTGGTGCAAATCAAGAAGTTCCCCGACCTAGCCGTCTCCACTCGAGAGGAATCACGAGGGTCCCGCCCACATCCAGAGGAGCCCCGTTTCCGCCTCGTAGCTCGAGATGAGGGATCCTTTCCCTGCTTCGTCGGGAAAGAGTTCCCGGCATTCCCGTCGCATCTCAAGAGGAGGCCCTCTGAACAGGAACGGCGAGAGGAACTCCAGGCTCGTGCCACCATTCCAAGAGTCCCCCAGATGTCTCAGTCCATTCCAGAGGAACCTCTTTTCCCTTCACCGGCTCTTCTTTCACGCCGAGGATCGACTCACACCAAGCTGGCACGTGGCACAGCCCTCTGGGAAAGCCTCGTGGGAAAGCCTCGAGGGACAGCCTCGAGGGAAAGCCACAGATACCTTGATCCACGTGACAGGAAGCGTGACACTGCTGCTGCAGCTCGGGAGGAAAGAGCACGTGAATGCCCCCACTCGAGACGAGGCCTGACTCCCCTGGGGAGACTCAGAAGCACCCCAAGATCCATGGCAACACTGGAGAGGAATCCTCAGGTTCCGGCCCCGACTCCACACAAGGACTGAGGCCCCGGCATGGACGGGAGAGGAATCCCGAGAGGTCCCCTAGCATCTCTCATGGGGACTGGCCTTTCCTGAGGCCACCAGAGCGGGTCCCTGAGGTCCCCGTTGTAACTCGAGAAGACCTGCCGCAACTCGAGAAAATCCAGGAGGTTCTCCCCTCCAGGCGAGATGAGGCCCATTTCCGCTGAGGCGTCTCGAGGCTGATCACACCTCACCTCTGGAACTTCGAAAGGCTCCTTCACACCCTTGGTGCAAATCAAGAAGTTCCTCGACCTAGCCGTCTCCACTCGAGAGGAATCACGAGGGTCCCGCCCACATCCAGAGGAGCCCCGTTTCCGCCTCGTAGCTCGAGATGAGGGATCCTTTCCCTGCTTCGTCGGGAAAGAGTTCCCGGCATTCCCGTCGCATCTCAAGAGGAGGCCCTCTGAACAGGAACGGCGAGAGGAACTCCAGGCTCGTGCCACCATTCCAAGAGTCCCCCAGATGTCTCAGTCCATTCCATAGGAACCTCTTTTCCCTTCACCGGCTCTTCTTTCACGCCGAGGATCGACTCACACCAAGCTGGCACGTGGCACAGCCCTGTGGGAAAGCCTCGTGGGAAAGCCTCGAGGGACAGCCTCGAGGGAAAGCCACAGATCCCTTGATCCACGTGACAGGAAGCGTGACACTGCTGCTGCAGCTCGGGAGGAAAGCGCACGTGAATGCCCCCACTCGAGACGAGGCCTGACTCCCCTGGGGAGACTCAGAAGCACCCCAAGATCCATGGCAACACTCGAGAGGAATCCTCAGGTTCCGGCCCCGACTCCACACAAGGACTGAGGCCCCGGCATGGACGGGAGAGGAATCCCGAGAGGTCCCCTAGCATCTCTCATGGGGACTGGCCTTTCCTGAGGCCACCAGAGCGGGTCCCTGAGGTCCCCGTTGTAACTCGAGAAGACCTGCCGCAACTCGAGAAAATCCAGGAGGTTCTCCCCTCCAGGCGAGATGAGGCCCATTTCCGCTGAGGCGTCTCGAGGCTGATCACACCTCACCTCTGGAACTTCGAAAGGCTCCTTCACACCCTTGGTGCAAATCAAGAAGTTCCCCGACCTAGCCGTCTCCACTCGAGAGGAATCACGAGGGTCCCGCCCACATCCAGAGGAGCCCCGTTTCCGCCTCGTAGCTCGAGATGAGGGATCCTTTCCCTGCTTCGTCGGGAAAGAGTTCCCGGCGCTCCCGTCGCATCTCAAGAGGAGGCCCTCTGAACAGGAACGGCGAGAGGAACTCCAGGCTAGTGCCACCATTCCAAGAGTCCCCCAGATGTCTCAGTCCATTCCAGAGGAACCTCTTTTCCCTTCACCGGCTCGTCTTTCACGCCGAGGATCGACTCACACCAAGGTGGCACGTGGCACAGCCCTGTGGGAAAGCCTCGTGGGAAAGCCTCGAGGGACAGCCTCGAGGGAAAGCCACAGATCCCTTGATCCACGTGACAGGAAGCGTGACACTACTGCTGCAGCTCGGGAGGAAAGCGCACGTGCATGCCCCCACTCGAGACGAGGCCTGACTCCCCTGGGGAGACTCAGAAGCACCCCAAGATCCATGGCAACACTGGAGAGGAATCCTCAGGTTCCGGCCCCGACTCCACACAAGGACTGAGGCCCCGGCATGGACGGGAGAGGAATCCCGAGAGGTCCCCTAGCAACTCGCATGGGGACTGGCCTTTCCTGAGGCCACCAGAGGGGGTCCCTGAGGTCCCCGTCGTAACTCGAGAAGACCTGCCGCAACTGCAGAATATCCAGGAGGTTCTCCCCTCCAGGCGAGATGAGGCCTATTTCCGCTGAGGCGTCTCGAGACTGATCACACCTCACCTCTGGAACTTCGAAAGGGTCCTTCACACCCTTGGTGCAAATCAAGAAGTTTACCGACATACCCGTCTCCACTCGAGAGGAATCACGAGGGTCGCGCCCACATCCAGAGGAGCCCCGTTTCCGCCTCGTAGCTCGAGATGAGGGATCCTTTCCCTGCTTCGTCGGGAAAGAGTTCCCGGCGTTCCCGTCGCATCTCAAGAGGAGGCCCCCTCAACAGGAACGGCGAGAGGAACTCCAGAGTCGTGCCACCATTCCAAGAGTCCCCCAGATGTCTCAGTCCATTCCAGAGGAACCTCTTTTCCCTTCACCGGCTCGTCTTTCACGCCGAGGATCGACTCACACCAAGGTGGCACGTGACACAGCCCTGTGGGAAAGCCTCGTGGGAAAGCCTCGAGGGACAGCCTCGAGGGAAAGCCACAGATCCCTTGATCCACGTGACAGGAAGCGTGACACTGCTGCTGCAGCTCGGGAGGAAAGCGCACGTGCATGCCCCCACTCGAGACGAGGCCTGACTCCCCTGGGGAGACTCAGAAGCACCCCAAGATCCATGGCAACACTGGAGAGGAATCCTCAGGTTCCGGGCCCGACTCCACACAAGGACTGAGGCCCCGGCATGGACGGGAGAGGAATCCCGAGAGGTCCCCTAGCATCTCTCATGGGGACTGGCCTTTCCTGAGGCCACCAGAGCGGGTCCCTGAGGTCCCCGTCGTAACTCGAGAAGACCTGCCGCAACTCGAGAAAATCCAGGAGGTTCTCCCCTCCAGGCGAGATGAGGCCCATTTGCGCTGAGGCGTCTCGAGGCTGATCACACCTCACCTCTGGAACTTCGAAAGGCTCCTTCACACCCTTGGTGCAAATCAAGAAGTTCCCCGACATACCCGTCTCCACTCGAGAGGAATCACGAGGGTCCCGCCCACATCCAGAGGAGCCCGTTTCCGCCTCGTAGCTCGAGATGAGGGATCCTTTCCCTGCTTCGTCGGGAAAGAGTTCCCGGCGTTCCCGTCGCATCTCAAGAGGAGGCCCTCTCAACAGGAACGGCGAGAGGAACTCCAGGGTCGTGCCACCATTCCAAGAGTCCCCCAGATGTCTCAGTCCATTCCAGAGGAACCTCTTTTCCCTTCACCGGCTCGTCTTTCACGCCGAGGATCGACTCACACCAAGGTGGCACGTGGCACAGCCCTGTGGGAAAGCCTCGTGGGAAAGCCTCGAGGGACAGCCTCGAGGGAAAGCCACAGATCCCTTGATCCACGTGACAGGAAGCGTGACCCTACTGCTGCAGCTCGGGAGGAAAGCGCACGTGCATGCCCCCACTCGAGACGAGGCCTGACTTACCTGGGGAGACTCAGAAGCACCCCAAGATCCATGGCAACACTGGAGAGGAATCCTCAGGTTCCGGCCCCGACTCCACACAAGGACTGAGGCCCCGGCATGGATGGGAGAGGAATCCCGAGAGGTCCCCTAGCATCTTTCATGGGGACTGGCCTTTCCTGAGGCCACCAGAGCGGGTCCCTGAGGTCCCCGTCGTAACTCGAGAAGACCTGCCGCAACTCGAGAAAATCCAGGAGGTTCTCCCCTCCAGGCGAGATGAGGCCCATTTCCGCTGAGGCGTCTCGAGGCTGATCACACCTCACCTCTGGAACTTCGAAAGGCTCCTTCACACCCTTGGTGCAAATCAAGAAGTTCCCCGACCTACCCGTCTCCACTCGAGAGGAATCACGAGGGTCCCGCCCACATCCAGAGGAGCCCCGTTTCCGCCTCGTAGCTCGAGATGAGGGATCCTTTCCCTGCTTCGTCGGGAAAGAGTTCCCGGCATTCCCGTCGCATCTCAAGAGGAGGCCCTCTGAACAGGAACGGCGAGAGGAACTCCAGGCTCGTGCCACCATTCCAAGAGTCCCCCAGATGTCTCAGTCCATTCCAGAGGAACCTCTTTTCCCTTCACCGGCTCTTCTTTCACGCCGAGGATCGACTCACACCAAGGTGGCACGTGGCACAGCCCTGTGGGAAAGCCTCGTGGGAAAGCCTCGAGGGACAGCCTCGAGGGAAAGCCACAGATCCCTTGATCCACGTGACAGGAAGCGTGACACTGCTGCTGCAGCTCGGGAGGAAAGCGCACGTGCATGCCCCCACTCGAGACGAGGCCTGACTCCCCTGGGGAGACTCAGAAGCACCCCAAGATCCATGGCAACACTGGAGAGGAATCCTCAGGTTCCGGCCCCGACTCCACACAAGGACTGAGGCCCCGGCATGGACGGGAGAGGAATCCCGAGAGGTCCCCTAGCAACTCGCATGGGGACTGGCCTTTCCTGAGGCCACCAAAGCGGGTCCCTGAGGTCCCCGTCGTAACTCGAGAAGACCTGCCGCAACTCGAGAAAATCCAGGAGCTTCTCCCCTCCAGGCGAGATGAGGCCCATTTCCGCTGAGGCGTCTCGAGGCTGATCACACCTCACCTCTGGAACTTCGAAAGGCTCCTTCACACCCTTGGTGCAAATCAAGAAGTTCCCCGACCTAGCCGTCTCCACTCGAGAGGAATCACGAGGGTCCCGCCCACATCCAGAGGAGCCCCGTTTCCGCCTCGTAGCTCGAGATGAGGGATCCTTTCCCTGCTTCGTCGGGAAAGAGTTCCCGGCGTTCCCGTCGCATCTCAAGAGGAGGCCCTCTGAACAGGAACGGCGAGAGGAACTCCAGGCTCGTGCCACCATTCCAAGAGTCCCCCAGATGTCTCAGTCCATTCCAGAGGAACCTCTTTTCCCTTCACCGGCTCGTCTTTCACGCCGAGGATCGACTCACACCAAGGTGGCACGTGGCACAGCCCTGTGGGAAAGCCTCGTGGGAAAGCCTCGAGGGACAGCCTCGAGGGAAAGCCACAGATCCCTTGATCCACGTGACAGGAAGCGTGACCCTACTGCTGCAGCTCGGGAGGAAAGCGCACGTGCATGCCCCCACTCGAGACGAGGCCTGACTCCCCTGGGGAGACTCAGAAGCACCCCAAGATCCATGGCAACACTGGAGCGGAATCCTCAGGTTTCGGCCCCGACTCCACACAAGGACTGAAGCCCCGGAATGGACGGGAGAGGAATCCCTAGAGGTCCCCTAGCAACTCGCATGGGGACTGGCCTTTCCTGAGGCCACCAGAGCGGGTCCCTGAGGTCCCCGTCGTAACTCGAGAAGACCTGCCGCAACTCGAGAAAATCCAGGAGGTTCTCCCCTCCAGGCGAGATGAGGCCCATTTCCGCTGAGGCGTCTCGAGGCTGATCACACCTCACCTCTGGAACTTCGAAAGGCTCCTTCACACCCTTGGTGCAAATCAAGAAGTTCCCCGACATACCCGTCTCCACTCGAGAGGAATCACGAGGGTCCCGCCCACATCCAGAGGAGCCCCGTTTCCGCCTCGTAGCTCGAGATGAGGGATCCTTTCCCTGCTTCGTCGGGAAAGAGTTCCCGGCGTTCCCGTCGCATCTCAAGAGGAGGCCCTCTGAACAGGAACGGCGAGAGGAACTCCAGGGTCGTGCCACCATTCCAAGAGTCCCCCAGATGTCTCAGTCCATTCCAGAGGAACCTCTTTTCCCTTCACCGGCTCGTCTTTCACGCCGAGGATCGACTCACACCAAGGTGGCACGTGGCACAGCCCTGTGGGAAAGCCTCGTGGGAAAGCCTCGAGGGACAGCCTCGAGGGAAAGCCACAGATCCCTTGATCCACGTGACAGGAAGCGTGACACTACTGCTGCAGCTCGGGAGGAAAGCGCACGTGAATGCCCCCACTCGAGACGAGGCCTGACTCACCTGGGGAGACTCAGAAGCACCCCAAGATCCATGGCAACACTGGAGAGGAATCCTCAGGTTCCGGCCCCGACTCCACACAAGGACTGAGTCCCCGGCATGGACGGGAGAGGAATCCCGGGAGGTCCCCTAGCATCTCTCATGGGGACTGGCCTTTCCTGAGGCCACCAGAGCGGGTCCCTGAGGTCCCCGTCGTAACTCGAGAAGACCTGCCGCAACTCGAGAAAATCCAGGAGGTTCTCCCCTCCAGGCGAGATGAGGCCCATTTCCGCTGAGGCGTCTCGAGGCTGATCACACCTCACCTCTGGAACTTCGAAAGGCTCCTTCACACCCTTGGTGCAAATCAAGAAGTTCCCCGACCTAGCCGTCTCCACTCGAGAGGAATCACGAGGGTCCCGCCCACATCCAGAGGAGCCCCGTTTCCGCCTCGTAGATCGAGATGAGGGATCCTTTCCCTGCTTCATCGGGAAAGAGTTCCCGGCGCTCCCGTCGCATCTCAAGAGGAGGCCCTCTGAACAGGAACGGCGAGAGGAACTCCAGGCTCGTGCCACCATTCCAAGAGTCCCCCAGATGTCTCAGTCCATTCCAGAGGAACCTCTTTTCCCTTCACCGGCTCGTCTTTCACGCCGAGGATCGACTCACACCAAGGTGGCACGTGGCACAGCCCTGTGGGAAAGCCTCGTGGGAAAGACTCGAGGGACAGCCTCGAGGGAAAGCCACAGATCCCTTGATCCACGTGACAGGAAGCGTGACACTACTGCTGCAGCTCGGGAGGAAAGCGCACGTGCATGCCCCCACTCGAGACGAGGCCTGACTCCCCTGGGGAGACTCAGAAGCACCCCAAGATCCATGGCAACACTGGAGAGGAATCCTCAGGTTCCGGCCCCGACTCCACACAAGGACTGAGGCCCCGGCATGGACGGGAGAGGAATCCCGAGAGGTACCCTAGCAACTCGCATGGGGACTGGCCTTTCCTGAGGCCACCAGAGGGGGTCCCTGAGGTCCCTGT
The DNA here is from genome assembly GCF_023091745.1 of Budorcas taxicolor. Taxonomy (NCBI): domain Eukaryota; kingdom Metazoa; phylum Chordata; class Mammalia; order Artiodactyla; family Bovidae; genus Budorcas; species Budorcas taxicolor. The sequence continues at coordinate 194,285 of NW_026291785.1, forward strand.
CGTAACTCGAGAAGACCTGCCGCAACTGGAGAATATCCAGGAGGTTCTCCCCTCCAGGCGAGATGAGGCCTATTTCCGCTGAGGCGTCTCGAGACTGATCACACCTCACCTCTGGAACTTCGAAAGGGTCCTTCACACCCTTGGTGCAAATCAAGAAGTTTACCGACATACCCGTCTCCACTCGAGAGGAATCACGAGGGTCCCGCCCACATCCAGAGGAGCCCCGTTTCCGCCTCGTAGCTCGAGATGAGGGATCCTTTCCCTGCTTCGTCGGGAAAGAGTTCCCGGCGTTCCCGTCGCATCTCAAGAGGAGGCCCCCTCAACAGGAACGGCGAGAGGAACTCCAGAGTCGTGCCACCATTCCAAGAGTCCCCCAGATGTCTCAGTCCATTCCAGAGGAACCTCTTTTCCCTTCACCGGCTCGTCTTTCACGCCGAGGATCGACTCACACCAAGGTGGCACGTGACACAGCCCTGTGGGAAAGCCTCGTGGGAAAGCCTCGAGGGACAGCCTCGAGGGAAAGCCACAGATCCCTTGATCCACGTGACAGGAAGCGTGACACTGCTGCTGCAGCTCGGGAGGAAAGCGCACGTGCATGCCCCCACTCGAGACGAGGCCTGACTCCCCTGGGGAGACTCAGAAGCACCCCAAGATCCATGGCAACACTCGAGAGGAATCCTCAGGTTCCGGGCCCGACTCCACACAAGGACTGAGGCCCCGGCATGGACGGGAGAGGAATCCCGAGAGGTCCCCTAGCATCTCTCATGGGGACTGGCCTTTCCTGAGGCCACCAGAGCGGGTCCCTGAGGTCCCCGTCGTAACTCGAGAAGACCTGCCGCAACTCGAGAAAATCCAGGAGGTTCTCCCCTCCAGGCGAGATGAGGCCCATTTCCGCTGAGGCGTCTCGAGGCTGATCACACCTCACCTCTGGAACTTCGAAAGGCTCCTTCACACCCTTGGTGCAAATCAAGAAGTTCCCCGACATACCCGTCTCCACTCGAGAGGAATCACGAGGGTCCCGCCCACATCCAGAGGAGCCCGTTTCCGCCTCGTAGCTCGAGATGAGGGATCCTTTCCCTGCTTCGTCGGGAAAGAGTTCCCGGCGTTCCCGTCGCATCTCAAGAGGAGGCCCTCTCAACAGGAACGGCGAGAGGAACTCCAGGGTCGTGCCACCATTCCAAGAGTCCCCCAGATGTCTCAGTCCATTCCAGAGGAACCTCTTTTCCCTTCACCGGCTCGTCTTTCACGCCGAGGATCGACTCACACCAAGGTGGCACGTGGCACAGCCCTGTGGGAAAGCCTCGTGGGAAAGCCTCGAGGGACAGCCTCGAGGGAAAGCCACAGATCCCTTGATCCACGTGACAGGAAGCGTGACCCTACTGCTGCAGCTCGGGAGGAAAGCGCACGTGCATGCCCCCACTCGAGACGAGGCCTGACTTACCTGGGGAGACTCAGAAGCACCCCAAGATCCATGGCAACACTGGAGAGGAATCCTCAGGTTCCGGCCCCGACTCCACACAAGGACTGAGGCCCCGGCATGGATGGGAGAGGAATCCCGAGAGGTCCCCTAGCATCTTTCATGGGGACTGGCCTTTCCTGAGGCCACCAGAGCGGGTCCCTGAGGTCCCCGTCGTAACTCGAGAAGACCTGCCGCAACTCGAGAAAATCCAGGAGGTTCTCCCCTCCAGGCGAGATGAGGCCCATTTCCGCTGAGGCGTCTCGAGGCTGATCACACCTCACCTCTGGAACTTCGAAAGGCTCCTTCACACCCTTGGTGCAAATCAAGAAGTTCCCCGACCTACCCGTCTCCACTCGAGAGGAATCACGAGGGTCCCGCCCACATCCAGAGGAGCCCCGTTTCCGCCTCGTAGCTCGAGATGAGGGATCCTTTCCCTGCTTCGTCGGGAAAGAGTTCCCGGCATTCCCGTCGCATCTCAAGAGGAGGCCCTCTGAACAGGAACGGCGAGAGGAACTCCAGGCTCGTGCCACCATTCCAAGAGTCCCCCAGATGTCTCAGTCCATTCCAGAGGAACCTCTTTTCCCTTCACCGGCTCTTCTTTCACGCCGAGGATCGACTCACACCAAGGTGGCACGTGGCACAGCCCTGTGGGAAAGCCTCGTGGGAAAGCCTCGAGGGACAGCCTCGAGGGAAAGCCACAGATCCCTTGATCCACGTGACAGGAAGCGTGACACTGCTGCTGCAGCTCGGGAGGAAAGCGCACGTGCATGCCCCCACTCGAGACGAGGCCTGACTCCCCTGGGGAGACTCAGAAGCACCCCAAGATCCATGGCAACACTGGAGAGGAATCCTCAGGTTCCGGCCCCGACTCCACACAAGGACTGAGGCCCCGGCATGGACGGGAGAGGAATCCCGAGAGGTCCCCTAGCAACTCGCATGGGGACTGGCCTTTCCTGAGGCCACCAGAGCGGGTCCCTGAGGTCCCCGTCGTAACTCGAGAAGACCTGCCGCAACTCGAGAAAATCCAGGAGGTTCTCCCCTCCAGGCGAGATGAGGTCCATTTCCGCTGAGGCGTCTCGAGGCTGATCACACCTCACCTCTGGAACTTCGAAAGGCTCCTTCACACCCTTGGTGCAAATCAAGAAGTTCCCCGACATACCCGTCTCCACTCGAGAGGAATCACGAGGGTCCCGCCCACATCCAGAGGAGCCCCGTTTCCGCCTCGTAGCTCGAGATGAGGGATCCTTTCCCTGCTTCGTCGGGAAAGAGTTCCCGGCGTTCCCGTCGCATCTCAAGAGGAGGCCCTCTGAACAGGAACGGCGAGAGGAACTCCAGGCTCGTGCCACCATTCCAAGAGTCCCCCAGATGTCTCAGTCCATTCCAGAGGAACCTCTTTTCCCTTCACCGGCTCGTCTTTCACGCCGAGGATCGACTCACACCAAGGTGGCACGTGACACAGCCCTGTGGGAAAGCCTCGTGGGAAAGCCTCGAGGGACAGCCTCGAGGGAAAGCCACAGATCCCTTGATCCACGTGACAGGAAGCGTGACCCTACTGCTGCAGCTCGGGAGGAAAGCGCACGTGCATGCCCCCACTCGAGACGAGGCCTGACTTACCTGGGGAGACTCAGAAGCACCCCAAGATCCATGGCAACACTGGAGAGGAATCCTCAGGTTCCGGCCCCGACTCCACACAAGGACTGAGGCCCCGGCATGGATGGGAGAGGAATCCCGAGAGGTCCCCTAGCATCTTTCATGGGGACTGGCCTTTCCTGAGGCCACCAGAGCGGGTCCCTGAGGTCCCCGTCGTAACTCGAGAAGACCTGCCGCAACTCGAGAAAATCCAGGAGGTTCTCCCCTCCAGGCGAGATGAGGCCCAGTTCCGCTGAGGCGTCTCGAGGCTGATCACACCTCACCTCTGGAACTTCGAAAGGCTCCTTCACACCCTTGGTGCAAATCAAGAAGTTCCCCGACCTACCCGTCTCCACTCGAGAGGAATCACGAGGGTTCCGCCCACATCCAGAGGAGCCCCGTTTCCGCCTCGTAGCTCGAGATGAGGGATCCTTTCCCTGCTTCGTCGGGAAAGAGTTCCCGGCATTCCCGTCGCATCTCAAGAGGAGGCCCTCTGAACAGGAACGGCGAGAGGAACTCCAGGCTCGTGCCACCATTCCAAGAGTCCCCCAGATGTCTCAGTCCATTCCAGAGGAACCTCTTTTCCCTTCACCGGCTCTTCTTTCACGCCGAGGATCGACTCACACCAAGGTGGCACGTGGCACAGCCCTGTGGGAAAGCCTCGTGGGAAAGCCTCGAGGGACAGCCTCGAGGGAAAGCCACAGATCCCTTGATCCACGTGACAGGAAGCGTGACACTGCTGCTGCAGCTCGGGAGGAAAGCGCACGTGCATGCCCCCACTCGAGACGAGGCCTGACTCCCCTGGGGAGACTCAGAAGCACCCCAAGATCCATGGCAACACTGGAGAGGAATCCTCAGGTTCCGGCCCCGACTCCACACAAGGACTGAGGCCCCGGCATGGACGGGAGAGGAATCCCGAGAGGTCCCCTAGCAACTCGCATGGGGACTGGCCTTTCCTGAGGCCACCAGAGCGGGTCCCTGAGGTCCCCGTCGTAACTCGAGAAGACCTGCCGCAACTCGAGAAAATCCAGGAGGTTCTCCCCTCCAGGCGAGATGAGGTCCATTTCCGCTGAGGCGTCTCGAGGCTGATCACACCTCACCTCTGGAACTTCGAAAGGCTCCTTCACACCCTTGGTGCAAATCAAGAAGTTCCCCGACATACCCGTCTCCACTCGAGAGGAATCACGAGGGTCCCGCCCACATCCAGAGGAGCCCCGTTTCCGCCTCGTAGCTCGAGATGAGGGATCCTTTCCCTGCTTCGTCGGGAAAGAGTTCCCGGCGTTCCCGTCGCATCTCAAGAGGAGGCCCTCTGAACAGGAACGGCGAGAGGAACTCCAGGCTCGTGCCACCATTCCAAGAGTCCCCCAGATGTCTCAGTCCATTCCAGAGGAACCTCTTTTCCCTTCACCGGCTCGTCTTTCACGCCGAGGATCGACTCACACCAAGGTGGCACGTGACACAGCCCTGTGGGAAAGCCTCGTGGGAAAGCCTCGAGGGACAGCCTCGAGGGAAAGCCACAGATCCCTTGATCCACGTGACAGGAAGCGTGACCCTACTGCTGCAGCTCGGGAGGAAAGCGCACGTGCATGCCCCCACTCGAGACGAGGCCTGACTCCCCTGGGGAGACTCAGAAGCACCCCAAGATCCATGGCAACACTGGAGCGGAATCCTCAGGTTTCGGCCCCGACTCCACACAAGGACTGAAGCCCCGGAATGGACGGGAGAGGAATCCCTAGAGGTCCCCTAGCAACTCGCATGGGGACTGGCCTTTCCTGAGGCCACCAGAGCGGGTCCCTGAGGTCCCCGTCGTAACTCGAGAAGACCTGCCGCAACTCGAGAAAATCCAGGAGGTTCTCCCCTCCAGGCGAGATGAGGCCCATTTCCGCTGAGGCGTCTCGAGGCTGATCACACCTCACCTCTGGAACTTCGAAAGGCTCCTTCACACCCTTGGTGCAAATCAAGAAGTTCCCCGACATACCCGTCTCCACTCGAGAGGAATCACGAGGGTCCCGCCCACATCCAGAGGTGCCCCGTTTGCGCCTCGTAGCTCGAGATGAGTGATCCTTTCACTGCTTCGTCGGGAAAGAGTTCCCAGCGTTCCCGTCGCATCTCAAGAGGAGGCCCCCTCAACAGGAACGGCGAGAGGAACTCCAGAGTCGTGCCACCATTCCAAGAGTCCCCCAGATGTCTCAGTCCATTCCAGAGGAACCTCTTTTCCCTTCACCGGCTCGTCTTTCACGCCGAGGATCGACTCACACCAAGGTGGCACGTGACACAGCCCTGTGGGAAAGCCTCGTGGGAAAGCCTCGAGGGACAGCCTCGAGGGAAAGCCACAGATCCCTTGATACACGTGACAGTAAGCGTGACACTACTGCTGCAGCTCGGGAGGAAAGCGCACGTGAATGCCCCCACTCGAGACGAGGCCTGACTCACCTGGGGAGACTCAGAAGCACCCCAAGTTCCATGGCAACACTGGAGAGGAATCCTCAGGTTCCGGCCCCGACTCCACACAAGGACTGAGGCCCCGGCATGGACGGGAGAGGAATCCCGAGAGGTCCCCTAGCATTTCTCATGGTGACTGGCCTTTCCTGAGGCCACCAGAGCGGGTCCCTGAGGTCCCCGTCGTAACTCGAGAAGACCTGCCGCAACTCGAGAAAATCCAGGAGGTTCTCCCCTCCAGGCGAGATGAGGCCCATTTCCGCTGAGGCGTCTCGAGGCTGATCACACCTCACCACTGGAACTTCGAAAGGCTCCTTCACACCCTTGGTGCAAATCAAGAAGTTCCCCGACCTAGCCGTCTCCACTCGAGAGGAATCACGAGGGTCCCGCCCACATCCAGAGGAGCCCCGTTTCCGCCTCGTAGCTCGAGATGAGGGATCCTTTCCCTGCTTCGTCGGGAAAGAGTTCCCGGCGTTCCCGTCGCATCTCAAGAGGAGGCCCTCTCAACAGGAACGGCGAGAGGAACTCCAGGCTCGTGCCACCATTCCAAGAGTCCCCCAGATGTCTCAGTCCATTCCAGAGGAACCTCTTTTCCCTTCACCGGCTCGTCTTTCACGCCGAGGATCGACTCACACCGAGGTGGCACGTGGCACAGCCCTGTGGGAAAGCCTCGTGTGAAAGCCTCGAGGGACAGCCTCGAGGGAAAGCCACAGATCCCTTGATCCACGTGACAGGAAGCGTGACACTACTGCTGCAGCTCGGGAGGAAAGCGCACGTGCATGCCCCCACTCGAGACGAGGCCTGACTCCCCTGGGGAGACTCAGAAGCACCCCAAGATCCATGGCAACACTGGAGAGGAATCCTCAGGTTCCGGCCCCGACTCAACACAAGGACTGAGGCCCCGGCATGGACGGGAGAGGAATCCCGAGAGGTCCCCTAGCAACTCGCATGGGGACTGGCCTTTCCTGAGGCCACCAGAGCGGGTCCCTGAGGTCCCCGTCGTAACTCGAGAAGACCTGCCGCAACTCGAGAATATCCAGGAGGTTCTCCCCTCCAGGCGAGATGAGGCCTATTTCCGCTGAGGCGTCTCGAGACTGATCACACCTCACCTCTGGAACTTCGAAAGGGTCCTTCACACCCTTGGTGCAAATCAAGAAGTTTCCCGACATACCCGTCTCCACTCGAGAGGAATCACGAGGGTCCCGCCGACATCCAGAGGTGCCCCGTTTCCGCCTCGTAGCTCGAGATGAGGGATCCTTTCACTGCTTCGTCGGGAAAGAGTTCCCGGCGTTCCCGTCGCATCTCAAGAGGAGGCCCCCTCAACAGGAACGGCGAGAGGAACTCCAGAGTCGTGCCACCATTCCAAGAGTCCCCCAGATGTCTCAGTCCATTCCAGAGGAACCTCTTTTCCCTTCACCGGCTCGTCTTTCACGCCGAGGATCGACTCACACCAAGGTGGCACGTGACACAGCCCTGTGGGAAAGCCTCGTGGGAAAGCCTCGAGGGACAGCCTCGAGGGAAAGCCACAGATCCCTTGATCCACGTGACAGGAAGCGTGACACTACTGCTGCAGCTCGGCAGGAAAGCGCACGTGCATGCCCCCACTCGAGACGAGGCCTGACTCCCCTGGGGAGACTCAGAAGCACCCCAAGATCCATGGCAACACTGGAGAGGAATCCTCAGGTTCGGGCCCCGACTACACACAAGGACTGAGGCCCCGGCATGGACGGGAGAGGAATCCCGAGAGGTCCCCTAGCATCTCTCATGGGGACTGGCCTTTCCTGAGGCCACCAGAGCGGGTCCCTGAGGTCCCCGTCATAACTCGAGAAGACCTGCCGCAACTCGAGAAAATCCAGGAGGTTCTCCCCTCCAGGCGAGATGAGGCCCATTTCCGCTGAGGCGTCTCGAGGCTGATCACTCCTCACCTCTGGAACTTCGAAAGGCTCCTTCACACCCTTGGTGCAAATCAAGAAGTTCCCCGACCTAGCCGTCTCCACTCGAGAGGAATCACGAGGGGTCCCGCCCACATCCAGAGGAGCCCCGTTTCCGCCTCGTAGCTCGAGATGAGGGATCCTTTCCCTGCTTCGTCGGGAAAGAGTTCCCGGCTTTCCCGTCGCATCTCAAGAGGAGGCCCTCGCAACAGGAACGGCGAGAGGAACTCCAGGGTCGTGCCACCATTCCAAGAGTCCCCCAGATGTCTCAGTCCATTCCAGAGGGAACCTCTTTTCCTTTCACCTGCTCGTTTTCACGCCGAGGATCGACTCACACCAAGGTGGCACGTGGCACAGCCCTGTGGGAAAGCCTCGTGGGAAATCCTCGAGGGACAGCCTCGAGGGAAAGCCACAGATCCCTTGATCCACGTGACAAGAAGCGTGACCCTACTGCTGCAGCTCGGGAGGAAAGCGCACGTTGCATGCCCCCACTCGAGACGAGGCCTGACTCCCCTGGGGAGACTCAGAAGCACCCCAAGATCCATGGCAACACTGGAGAGGAATCCTCAGTTTCGGCCCCGACTCCACACAAGGAATGAAGCCCCGGAATGGACGGGAGAGGAATCCCGAGAGGTCCCCTAGCAACTCGCATGGGGCTGGCCTTTCCTGAGGCCACAGAGCGGGTCCCTGAGGTCCCCGTCGTAACTCGAGAAGACCTGCCGCAACTCGAGAAAAATCCAGGAGGTTCTCCCCTCCAGGCGAGATGAGGCCCATTTCCGCTGAGGCGTCTCGAGGCTGATCACACCTCACCTCTGGAACTTCGAAAGGCTCCTTCACACCCTAGGTGCAAATCAAGAAGTTCCCGACACACCCGTCCCCACTCGAGAGGAATCACGAGGGTCACGCCCACATCCAAGAGGAGCCCCGTTTCCGCCTCGTAGCTCGAGATGAGGGATCCTTTCCCTGCTTCGTCGGGAAAGAGTTCCCGTCGCATCTCAAGAGGAGGCCCTCTGAACAGGAACGGCGAGAGGAACTCCAGGGTCGTGCCACCATTCCAAGAGTCCCCCAGATGTCTCAGTCCATTCCAGAGGAACCTCTTTTCCCTTCACCGGCTCGTCTTTCACGCCGAGGATCGACTCACACCAAGGTGGCACGTGGCACAGCCCTGTGGGAAAGCCTCGTGGGAAAGCCTCGAGGGACAGCCTCGAGGAAAGCCACAGATCCCTTGATCCACGTGACAGGAAGCGTGACACTACTGCTGCAGCTCGGGAGAGGAAAGCGCACAGTGCATGCCCCCACTCGAGACGAGGCCTGACTCCCCTGGGGGAGACTCAGAAGCACCCAAGAACCATGGCAACACTGGAGAGGAATCCTCAGGTTCCGGCCCCGACTCCACACAAGGACTGAGGCCCCGGCATGGACGGGAGAGGAATCCCGAGAGGTCCCCTAGCATCTCTCATGGGGACTGGCCTTTCCTGAGGCCACCAGAGCGGGTCCCTGAGGTCCCCGTCGTAACTCGAGAAGACCTGCCGCAACTCGAGAAAATCCAGGAGGTTCTCCCCTCCAGGCGAGATGAGGCCCATTTCCGCTGAGGCGTCTCGAGACTGATCACACCTCACCTCTGGAACTTCGAAGGCTCCTTCACCCCCTTGGTGCAATAATCAAGAAGTTCCCCGACCTAGCCGGTCTCCACTCGAGAGGAATCACGAGGGTCCCGCCCACAATCCAGAGGAGCCCCGTTTCCGCCTCATAGCTCGAGATGAGGGATCCTTTCCCTGCTTCGTCGGGAAAGAGTTCTCGGCATTCCCGTCGCATCTCAAGAGGGAGGCCCTCTCAACAGGAACAGCGAGAGGAACTCCAGGGTCGTGCCACCATTCCAAGAGTCCCCCAGATGTCTCAGTCCATTCCAGAGGAACCTCTTTTCCTTTCACCTGTTCGTCTTTCACGCCGAGGATCGACTCACACCAAGAGTGGCACGTGAGCACAGCCCCTGTCTGGAAAGCTCGTGGGAAATGCCTCGAGGGACAGCCTCGAGGGAAAGCCACAGATCCCTTGATCCACGTGACAGAGTTGCGTGACCCGACTGCTGCAGCTCGGGAGGAAAGCGCACCGTGCATGCCCCCACTCGAGACGAGGCCTGACTCCCCTGGGGAGACTCAGAAGCACCCCAAGATCCATGGCAACACTGGAGAGGAATCCTCAGGTTTCTGGACCCCGACTCCACAAAGGACTGAAGCCCCGGAATGGGACGGGAGAGGAATCCCGAGATGGTCCCCTAGCAACTCGCATGGGGACTGGCCTTTCCTGAGGCCACCAGAGCGGGTCCCTGAGGTCCCCGTCGTAACTCGAGAAGACCTGCCGCAACTGGAGAAAATCTCAGGAGGTTCTCCCCCTCCAGGCGAGATGAGGCCCATTTTCCGCTGAGTGTCTCGAGGCTGATCACAGCTCACCTCTGGAACTTCGAAAGGGTCCTTCACACCCTTGTGTGCAAATCAGAAGTTCCCCGACATACCCGTCTCCACTCGAGAGAGAATCACGAGGGTCCCGCCCACATCCAGAGGAGGCCCCGTTTCCGCCTCGTAGCTCGAGATGAGGGATCCTTTCTCTTGCTTCGTCAGAAAGAGTATCCCGGCGTTCCCGTCGCATCTCAAGGGGAGGCCCTCTGAACAGGAACGGCGAGAGGAACTCCAGGGTCGTGCACACATTCCAAGAGTCCCCCAGATGTCACAGTCCATTCCAGAGGAACCTCTTTTCCCTTCACCGGCTCGTCTTTCACGCCGAGGATCGACTCACACCAAGGTGGCACGTGGCACAGCCCTGTGGGGAAAGCCTCGTGGGAAAGCCTCGAGGGACAGCCTCGAGGGAAAGCCACAGATCCCTTGATCCACGTGACAGGAAGCGTTGACCCTACTGCTGCAGCTCGGGAGGAAAGCGCACGTGCATGCCCCCACTGGAGACGAGGCCTGACTCCCCTGGGGAGACTCAGAAGCACCCCAAGATCCATGGCAACACTGGAGAGGAATCCTCAGGTTCCGGCCCCGACTCCACACAAGGACTGAGGCCCCGGCATGGACGGGAGAGGAATCCCGAGAGGTCCCCTAGCAACTCGCATGGGGACTGGCCTTTCCTGAGGCCACCAGAGCGGGTCCCTGAGGGCCCCGTCGTAACTCGAGAAGACCTGCTGCAACTCGAGAAAATCCAGGAGGTTCTCCCTCCAGGCGATGATGACGGACCCATTTCCGCTGAGGCGTCTCGAGGCTGATCACACCTCACCTCTGGAACTTCGAAAGGCTCCTTCACACCCTTGGTGCAAATCAAGAAGTTCCCCGACCTAGCCGTCTCCACTCGAGAGGAATCACGAGGGTCCCGCCCACATCCAGAGGAGCCCCGTTTCCGCCTCGTAGCTCGAGATGAGGGATCCTTTCCCTGCTTCGTCGGAAAGAGTTCCCGGCGTTCCCGTCGCATCTCAAGAGGAGGCCCTCGCAACAGGAACGGCGAGAGGAACTCCAGGGTCGTGCCACCATTCCAAGAGTCCCCCAGATGTCTCAGTCCATTCCAGAGGAACCTCTTTTCCTTTCACCGGCTCGTCTTTCACGCCGAGGATCGACTCACACCAAGGTGGTACGTGGTACAGCCCTGTGGGAAAGCCTCGTGGGAAAGCCTCGAGGGACAGCCTCGAGGGGAAAGCCACAGATCCCTTGATCCACGTGACAGGAAGCGTGATACTACTGCTGCAGCTCGGGAGGAAAGCGCACGTGCATGCCCCCACTCGAGACGAGGCCTGACTCCCCTGGGGAGACTCAGAAGCACCCCAAGATTCATGGCAACACTGGAGAGGAATCCTCAGGTTACCGGCCCCGACTCCACACAAGGACTGAGGCCCCGGCATGGACGGGAGAGGAATCCCGGAGAGGTCCCCTAGCAACTCGCATGGGGACTGGCCTTTCCTGAGGCCACCAGAGCGGGTCCCTGAGGTCCCCGTCGTAACTCGAGAAGACGAGCGCAACTCGAGAATATCCAGGAGATTCTCCCCTCCAGGGAGATGAGGCCTATTTCCGCTGAGGCGTCTCGAGACTGATCACACCTCATCTCTGGAACTTCGAAAGGGTCCTTCACACCCTTGGTGCAAATCAAGAAGTTTCCCGACATACCCGTCTCCACTCGAGAGGAATCACGAGGGTCCCGCCCACATCCAGAGGTGCCCCGTTTGCGCCTCGTAGCTCGAGATGAGGGATCCTTTCACTGCTTCGTCGGGAAAGAGTTCCAGCGTTCCCGTCGCAACTCAAGAGGAGGCCCCCTCAACAGGAACGGCGAGAGGAACTCCAGAGTCGTGCCACCATTCCAAGAGTCCCCCAGATGTCTCAGTCCATTCCAGAGGAACCTCTTTTCCTTTCACCTGCTCGTTTTCACGCCGAGGATCGACTCACACCAAGGTGGCACGTGGCACAGCCCTGTGGGAAAGCCTCGTGGGAAATCCTCGAGGGACAGCCTCGAGGGAAAGCCACAGATCCCTTGATCCACGTGACAAGAAGCGTGACCCTACTGCTGCAAGCTCGGGAGGAAGCGCACGTGCATGCCCCCACTCGAGACGAGGCCTGACTCCCCTGGGGAGACTCAGAAGCACCCCAAGATTCCAATGGCAACACTGGAGAGGAATCCTCAGTTTCGGCCCCGACTCCACACAAGGACTGAGGCCCCGGAATGGACGGGAGAGAGGAATCTCCGAGAGGTCCCCTAGCAACTCGCATGGGGGCTGGCCTTTCCTGAGGCCACCAGAGCGGGTCCCTGAGGTCCCGTCGTAACTCGAGAAGACCTGCCGCAACTCGAGAAATCCAGGAGGTTCTCCCCTCCAGGCGAGATGAGGCCCATT